>NC_056746.1:1502535113-1502670113 GCF_019279795.1 Protopterus annectens | reverse complement strand
TTACTAAGAGCAAACACTTGTGGCTTGGGACTGGCTTTAGTGGTGGAGTGAATACATCTGAAGTAGTGGTGTGTTGCTGGTGGAAATCTTTCTTTTTGCTGTGGAGAGAAATCAATCTCATGTTTCTGTTTTATATTGAGAACTTTTTTCCTTGGTAAAAGTGTAACTGTGTGCATCTATTCTGTAAGTACAACCATAGAGGAATAGTTACACAGGCTTTTCGACCCACAAATGAGGATTGATCAACAGATTAGAAAGTTACAGTAACAGATTGTAGGACTGGCCATCAAAGGCTGTGCCACTCATAGACTGACTATGTGAATTATGATAAAGTCCTGTTAATTAGTGTTGATTTAATCCCTAATGTACAAGCAGTAATCATGTCTCCTAAACCTGATATACTTCTCTGAAGCCATAGATGAGCCATAGATGAGTAGATGAGGGTAAGGTGGTTCACACAGCCTATCTAGATCTCGCCAAGGCTTTTGACACCATCCCCCACTATGGAATTATAAAATCACTAAACTAGGTATAAATCCTTATGTCACAAGATGGGTTGCCAACTGGCTCACTGACAGAACCCACACTGTGAAAGTAGCAGACTCCAAATCCGACTTCAGACCAGTGACAAGTGGAGTACCACAGGGTTCAGTCCTGGGTCCTCTCCTGTTTGGTATCTACTTCTCTGAAGTACAGGCTAACACAGGAGGTCTTTGGCTAATGAAGTTCACAGATGACTGCAAACTAGGAGCCATAATCGAAATTCCTAACGATGTGGACATCCTACAAAAGGGCCTCACTGAGACAGAGGCAGTCTATTTATTGCATTTTCCTGCTGTTTGTTGCAAAAAATAAAAAAAAAACAAAACAAAAAACCGAAAAAAATTATCCTTGTTTCCTGTCTTTCCTGACCTAGAGTAGTCCAAATACAGGCTTTGCTGTATTCTGGACTTTTGGAAAGTTCCCGTGTTGCCCATTTCCTTTCTTGGATAAAGGGAGGCTTCTTTGTTCACCAGTGGCAGTGGGGAGCTTAGAGCAGCCTATCTATTCCTGGAGGAGTGTTCCCAGCACAAGAATCTGGTAGTCTATTGGCCGTTTTGGGCCAATTTCTAGCTCTTTCAAGTCCCCCCTGTATAAAATCCGCTTTAGCGCGGCTTTGCGCAATTTTGCGCATAGCGCAGCATTGGGCAATGCCGCTTAATTGGGTTTAAACGATTCTCGGCTCCACAAAGTCTGCTCTTCACTTTTTCCCTTAGAACTGATCTAGTTCTCATAATAAACACCCTATTCCTACTCTAAAGCCTGGCACTTGCTCACTAAAGCAATTATGTAAGTCAGCACTAAAAAATTGAAAGCACTACACCCTCACAAACTCCCCTTGAGTACCTTGTTCCCCATTGGCCCTTTTTTCAATTATAAAGGAATTCCCAATACTATTCTAGCATGTCCAAAGGTCAGTTGTCAATCTCCTCTCCAGTCCAGCTGGTGAATCTGGGAATCTTGAGGCAATGTTACAACTGCCTCATGTACACAGACAACCCTCTCCTCCTCCCAACAAATTCCAACAGATGTGAGAGATGCAACCATATTGCCAAACTGGAGGCCAAGCTCTCTCAACTCAGTACTGGCGTAACCAGTCAGGAGTAGAAGGAAACCACACTCACTACAAATCCAGTCTCACATAGACCTACCACGACAGCAAACTAAACACATAAACACACAAAAACATACTCGGAGGCTCTAAATAAAAATCTGCCTATGCAACAGAGACCTGCAAAGCAGACACCCAAGCAACCGCTCAACAAAACAAAACACATGCAACACATAGCTCACAAAGCCAGTGTGCCGAACATTCATAGCCCTTAAGGCTAAACAACACACCTGATACACTTGTAATAGGTGACTCTATTGTCAGGCACACTGACGTCCCGCTCACCAGGCTGAACAAGGTGAGCTGCCTGTTGGGCGCTAGGATCTGCCACATAAACACACGCACTCAGGTCACTCCAAGGCAAGTACAAATATGACTCAGTCATTGTCCATGCTGGTGTGAATGACCTGAGACGTACCTCCCTGGACTACATGAAAAGAGACATAGAGGAGCTCTCTGAGCATGTAGACCAGGCCGGTATGACCCTGACCTTGAGTAGCATCTTACCCTCACCAAGAATGATGCCACAATATGAAGACAAGATGATCAATTTCAACAATTGGCTTAAGTATTGGTGTCATTCAAAGGGGATCCGATGGCTGTCAGCCTGGGATGACATGCTCGACAAGCCACGATGCTTCGCTAGGGACGGCTTGCACCTGTCACCCCTGGGCTTTTGGATATTGGCAAAGGCTCTTGCCACCCCCATAGTGCCTTTTTTAGGCAAGGCTCAAAAGACAAACCCACCTCCATAGGTATCACAAGGGATAAGAAACTAAGAGTAATGCTACTCAATGCCAGAAGTCTAAACCTCAAGATGCATGCACTCGAAACTCTCCTTAGCATGGAGAACATCGATATCTGTGCAGTAACAGAAACCTGGTTCAAGGCTCCCGGGAGCACCCCAGCACTACCAGGTTATACCTCATACCATGTTTTTCGGCCCCAAAACTTGGACCGAACCACAAAAGGAGGAAGAGTATCAATATTCATCAAAGATACCCACACCTCCAGGTTGGTGGCACAGCACAAAGCATCAGAGACTATCCATGTGCAACTAACAGTGGGTAAAACTGCCTTCCAGTTTATAGCCTGCTACAGACCACCCTCCCAAACCCAGGAACCCCACTCAGCCTTCCTGAGAACACTGGAAAATATGAAAGTCTCTCCAAACACCATTATATTGGGTGACTTCAACTACCCAAACATAGACTGGGAGCATTACTCTAGCTCCAACACCCTAACCCAAAGGTTCCTAGAATTTATAAACTCAAATGCTATGGAACAACTTGTTACCACTCCCACAAGAGGGGAAAACATACTGGACCTGATCATCATCAACATGGGGACTCTATGCTCCAGACCAGAAGTGTATCCCTCACTGGTAAGATCAGACCATAAACTAATCTCACTAGATATTCACATCCCGACCCCAGCCCCTGCCCAGAAAACCACAGTGAAAAACTTCTCTAAAGCAAATTTCACACTCCTCAACACCGAGGTGGAATCCTTCAAAGCCTCCGGGCCTGTGGAAAATACGGCCCAGACTGCAGAATCCTTTATAAACGCATTCTATGAACACCTTCAGGAATGCATGGATCATGCAATCCCAAACAAAACCAAGACCCAGTCCTCCAAAGGCAGACGTCCTGTCTGGTGGACCCCAGCCATAGACAAACTATATAACAGAAGGAGGAAGCTACTACATGATAGAGCAAAATCCCAAAAAGGGAAGGCATCTCTGATCAGTGTTAGCAAAAAACTACGGGCACTCATAAAATCGTCTAAGGCCAGCTTCGAGAGAAAAATTGCACAGGACACTAAGGATAATCACAAGGCTTTCTTTAGTTATGTTAGGAACCTGGGTGGGAATTCCCAGATATGCTCAGAATTAGTCCAAAATGACACAAAATACACCGAACCCACAGACATTGCCAACATCCTAGCTGACAGGTTCAGCGCAAACTTCTCCCCCCCTTCCCCACCAAAAGGGCAAATATCTATCCCAGCAGAGTGCTGTCCCCCTGACATCTCAGATGCTCAGGTAAGAGCCGCCCTCTCCAAAGCAAAAAACACAGCATCAATGGGACCAGACGGTGTCCCGGGCTGCGTCCTACATGAGCTCTAAGAAGAACTAAACCCAAACATAAAACTACTGTTCAGTCTCAGCCTTACTACAGGATATGTACCCAAAGAGTGGTGTACAGCAACAGTGGTCCCTCTCCACAAAGGTGGTGCCTCAACGGATCTTGGAAACTATTGCCCCATAAGCCTGACTAGCTTGGTCTGCAAAGCTATGGAAAGGATCATCATGGACCTCATAAATAAAGATATTGGGGACCTACAGACACTGGATCCTACCCAGTTTGGCTTTGTTAAGGGCAGATCCTGCCTCTTAAACCTGGTCGATTTCTTTGAAACAGTCACCAAGGCCATTGACGAGGGGAAGGTGGTCCACACAGCCTACCTGGACCTCGCAAAAGCCTTTGCTACAATACCCCACTCAGGCATTATAGATAAGCTCACCAGCTTAAATATAAACCCCTATGTCACTAGATGGGTTGCAAACTGGCTCAAGGACAGAACCCACATGGTTAGAATTGCTGGAGCCATGTCAGACTCCAAACCAGTTACAAGTGGCGTCCCGCAAGGCTCAGTCCTGGGACCTCTCTTGCTCCGTATATATTTCTCGGAGGTACAGGCCAACACGGAAGGACTGTGGCTGACCAAGTTCGCAGATGACTGCAAACTGGGCGCCATAATCGACTCTCCAGCCGACACAAGCATCCTACAAAAGGGCCTCATAGAAACAGACAACTGGTGCCAGAGCCATGGCCTCAAGCTAAATGCCAAAAAATGTATAGTCATCCCCTTCGGCAAAAACAAAGTGCCCACAAATTACCACATAGATGGTAATCCATTAAGTACAGAAGAAGTAATTAGGGACCTGGGGACCCAAGTTGATAGCAATCTCTCATTTGCCAACCACATGGCCAAAGTGGTTAGAAAAACATTTTATATAGCCCACCTAATCATGAAGGGATTCACATCTAGATCAGGGGATGTCATCATGCCTCTTTACTCATCCCTCATCAGGCCCATAATTGAGTACAATGCCCCTTTTGGGATGTACCTTACCAGACACCTGCAGCAACTGGAAATACCCCAAAAGTACCTCACCAAGTGGATCCAAGGGCTCAAACAGATGCCATATGCTGCCCGGTTAAAGAAACTCCAGCTCTACTCAGTGGCATACCGCCTGCTCAGAGGCGATCTGTGCCTGATGTATAAAGCCATGTCCAACCCAGAATTAATGGACACGCTGCACCTCAGAAAATCCAAATCCCATCGAGCTATGCACTCGAGAAACTTGAACTTCAGCACTGAAATAAATAGGACATGCTGGAGGGACAGATTCATAACCCAGAGGCTCCCTTCACTCTGGAATAAAATCCCAGTCCAGGTTAGGCAGAGTCCCTCATTGACTCTCTTCAAGAGGAATCTTGATGAGTGGATGGGAGATTGTAGATTTACTCCGGGTATCACTTCTGTGTCACTGTTAGACAGAGGCACAGTATACTAACCTCGAAAAAGGCATAGCAAAATTCATTTAAAAAGGGTGGCAAAAGCCAAACACACTCTGGCTAGGCTTGTAAATGCCCTAGGGCAGATAGCCTAGTATGAACCTATGAACCTATGAACCTATGAACCTAAGATGCATGGTGTCAAAGCCATGGCCTCAAGCTCAATGCCAAAAAGTGCATTGTCATCCCTTTTGGTAAAAACTCTGTATCCATGAAATACCACATAGGCAGTAGTCTACTTAACACTGAAATTGTGATAAGAGACCTTGGGACACAGGTGGACAGTAGTCTCTCCTTTGATAATCACATTGCCACAGTAGTCAGGAAATCCTTCTACGTGGCACACCTCATCACAAAAGGTTTCACATCCACGAAAAAAGAGGTCATTGTTCCCCTCTACTCGTCACTCATTAGACCAATTATAGAATACAGCGCCCCTTTTGGTATGTACCTCACAAGACATCTACAACAACTTGAAAGGCTGTAGAAATACCTCACAAAGAGGATTACCAGCCTCAAACAGATGCCCTATGCAGACTGTCTCAAAAAACTCCAGCTTTACTCCATCGCATATCGCCTACTCAGAGGCAATCTCTGCCTAACATACAAAGCTATGTCAAACCCAGAGCTATTGGACATGCTCCACTTAAAGAAATCCCAATTCCTCCGAGCTACATGCTCTGGGGATCTAAACCTTGTCACCACAATAAACAGAACATGCTGGAGGGATAGATTCCTGTCCCAGAGACGTCCCATACTCTGGAACAAACTACCTATCAATATCAAACAAAGCTCCTCATTAGCACTCTTCAAGAAAAATCTTGATGATTGGATGGGAGATAGGAAATTCACCCAGGGGATCACTTCTGTGGCTCTGCTCGACAGGGGCACAGGAAAATAATTTTCTTAGGTGGCGAAAGCCAGGGTACCTTTTTGGCTAGGCTTATATAGGTGCTTGGAACAATAGCCTTGTACCTACCTATGAACCTATAAAGGTATCTAACTGGATTTAATTTAGAAAGACAGGCAGATGTACAGCAAGCAATACATTTTTTGGGTGAAGCTGAAGAATGAGCAAATAAGGCATGCTAAGGGAAGGTAGTCCACACAGCCTACCTTGACCTTGCAAAAGCCTTTGACACAATACCCCACTCGGGCATCATAAATAAGCTCACCAGCTTAAATATCAACCCCTATGTCACAAGATGGGTTGCAAACTGGCTTAGGGATAGAACCCACATGGTCAGAATTGCAGGTGCCATGTCAGACTCTAAACCAGTTACAAGTGGCGTCCCACAAGGCTCAGTCCTGGGACCTCTCTTGATCGGTATATATTTCTCTGAGGTACAGGCTAACACAGGAGGACTATGGCTGACAAAGTTTGCAGATGACTGCAAACTGGGGGCCATAATTGACATGCCGGCTGACACAAGCATCCTCCAAAAAGGTCTCACAGAGACGGATAACTGGTGCCAGAGCCATGTCCTAAAGCTAAATGCCAAAAAGTGCATAGTCATCCCCTTTGGGAAAAACAAAGTGCCCACAAATTACCACATAGGTGGTAATCCATTAAGTATGGAAGAAGTAATTAGGGATTTGGGGACCCAAGTAGATTGCAATCTCTCCTTTGACAATCACATTGCCAAAGTGGTTAGAAAGACATTCTATATAGCCCACCTTATCACGAAGGGGTTCACATCTAGATCAAGAGAGGTCATTGTGCCTCTCTACTCATCACTCATCAGGCCCATAATTGAATACAATGCCCCATTTGGGATGTACCTTACCCGACACCTGCTACAACTAGAAAGACCCCAAAAGTACCTCACCAAGAGGATCAAGGGCCTCAAACAGATGCCCTACGCAGTTAGGCTAAAGAAACTCCAGCTCTACTCAGTTGCTTACCGCCTACTCAGAGGCAATCTGTGCCTGACATATAAAGCCATGTCCAACCCAAAATTAATGGACATGCTCCACCTCAAGAAATCCAAATCCATCAGAACTACACGCTCCAGTGACTTAAACCTCAGCACAGAAATAAATAGAACATGCTGGAGGGACAGATTCATATCCCAGAGGCTCCCCTCACTCTGGAACAAAATCCCAATCCATGTCAGACAGAGCCCCTCAATGACCCTCTTCAAGAAGAATCTTGACGTTTGGATGGGAGATCATAAATTTACCCCTGGGATCTCTTCTGTGTCACTGCTAGACAGAGGCATGGTAAACAAACCTTAAATGGGCTATCTTCTGTGACCTACTATACAGAGGCAAAGTCAACTAATCTAAGAAGGGTGGCGAAAGCCAAACACACTCTAGCTAGGCTTGTAAATGCCCTAGGGCAGATAGCCTAGTATCAACCTATGAACCTATAAAATAGTGAAGTAATTTAGCAGTAGATACAATTAAAAGAAAATACCCTAGTAATATAGTAGAATTGTTATTACAAAGTGATTTAAAAAATCTGATGAATTAATAGCTGTAGCAATTATTCACCAATCAGTGGCATAATGTTTAGAAATGCAGAGTCCATTTCTAAGGCTGACACTACAGAAAGAAGTGCACCCCTCTCAGTGAAACAAAATACACCAAATAATGTAATAATTTGTTACAAATGTGGAGAGAGAGGTCACATTGTTAAGTTTTGTAAAGGGAACACTAATTTGAAAATTGAAATGCAAGTTTTAAAGAAATTTATTCCAACATCTAAAAATGACTGAGAGCCTAATGTCACTATATTTAAATCAGACTAGTAAAATGTAATACATTTTTGGAAGCAACAGTGGTTCATGCACTGATTTGACTAATGATTTACTAATATTAAACTATTTTCCCATTTTAAAGCACTACTGAAAGTGTGAGAGAAGGGAAAAAACAGAGTGCTGCTTGACTCTGTTTTGCATCCAGTAAACAGTACATTTATCTACTGCACTTAAAGATGCCTAGCTATTTAAAACAGTTTGGAGTGGTTTCTATTGATTTATTTTCAGCAGTCTTTACTGTGTTTTCCCTGAATCTGAAGTTACACGTACTAACTGAAGTCAAATTACAGTTTCCACTGTGCTTCAAGTGTTTTTTGTGCTAAACTAATCAGTATTGTTGCATTTATTTTCTGTGTTTTTGACACTTTTCAAAATTGCAGCAAGCAGACAGTTTTGGCCATGTGTGTGTGTAATCTAGAACTTGTAGTGGTTATTATCCTAGAGGCAAGAGGATAATTGGTGTAGTCTGGGGAAAATAAGCATTATTGGTTAGAGCATTAGCTGTTTTTCATTGCTAATTTCATTTTCCCTTTTTATTTTATATTGCACAGGTGGAGGAGCACTGATGTTTTATTCTAAGACTCCTAGGAATGGCTATGCTGTGCACAAGCTAAAAAACCGAATGACTGCTTGCTTCCATTTTTCATCCAGTAAATAAGAAAGTACATTTATTCTACTGCACTTAAAGTTACCTAACCATTAACTGAAGCTGTTTTACAGTTTATATTGCATTTTAAGTTGTTTTTGTCCAGTGCCTAGCCATTTTAATCAGTATTGAGTGATTTCTGCTTTTTCCTGCTCTTATATTATGTTCATTTTCTGAGTTTGAAGTTACAACTATTAGTTGAAGTTGTTTTACAGTTTACACAGCATTTCAAGTGGTTTATGTGCTGTTAAGTGAATTCATCAGCATTGCTACATGTATTTGCTGTGTTTTAGTCACTTTCAAAGTTATAGCAAGCAGCCAGTTTTGTCCAGGCATGAGTTTCATATTTTAGGGGCAATAGTGCAATTGCTGCATTTATGGGGAAAATAAAAAAGATCTTTAGCAGTTTTTCATTGGTTCTTTCATTTTCCCTGTTTATTTTATTTTGTATGGAGCAGAGCTTAGTGCAGTATACTGAAACATGCAGCAGCTTTTCCTAATAGTAGCAACTGACCCAATTTATATCATTAAGTAGTAACTTGCTACATATGGGTGCAGCAAATTGCATGCAGCTGTATAATGCCCACAACTGAGCAGCTAACACCCTAAAAGTACTTTGCAGCAGCCCCTAGTGGCACTACATTGCACCATTTATCACACAGCCGCTACAAGTAACCAGCATAGGTACCAACCTATGAACCTATAAGTAAGCTCAACACTACTGTTACACAAGGTTCTCAGGCAGTGATTATCACAGCTGCATTTAAAGCACATCTGAGTATTTACGTAAATACGCTATCTTCTCTGTGAAACAACATAAAAGCACAGAGGAAACGCAATGCAGACTCCTAAAAAAAGTTTAATGCAGTTACAAACTCACCTTGTTTTTACAATAAAACATCCAATTGTTAATTACAATGTAAAAACTTCCAACAACTAAAAACAGGTTAAGCCCTTTCACCTACAATATGTAGACTTCTTCAGAACAATAGTACTTTGGTGCTCAAGAGTTTAAATAACTTTTTTGGTGCCAGAATCTTATTACTGCCCTTAAAGTAATATCACTCCATTTTTTCTGAGCACTCTCAAAATGTCAAATAAACATTCCCAATTGTTCTTTTCTTATGTACTATAACACATTTTATACGATTCGCTCTATAATTATAATAAAAATATTAAATAGTACAACTGTTTTAAATAAAAATAAAAATCTATTACTAATAAATCTGTTGTTTATAAATCCTTTGGTGTTTGAATTCCCCACACTGTGATTTGTAAAATAACCTATAATATATCAAATTGTTAATTAAGTGTGCATCGACAATTTTATTGTTCAGTTTTATTATACAACCTCCCGTGGAAGGTTCCTCTAATAATTGTGACATTTATACATCCTTCTAATTATGTTGCATGTGTAATATATGTTTATGTTTGTTAAATTTTAGCCCAGGTTTCATTTCTTACATTCTTAACATTCTGCTCACTAAAATAGGTTTAATCGATATATTTTCATTCAACCCTGGTGAATTTGAAGCATCAGTAAAAAGTTGACACCATACGTCTCTGTAACTCAAAGTTTCTTTCCTATTACCTCCCTTCGGGTTGTGTTTAATGTGCTCTAATATGGCAAATTTAAAATTGTGTCTTTCCCCTAACCTTTCAATGTGCCTATATAATGCGTTGTTTCCATCTTTTCTCTTAATACTATATAGGTGATCGTATATCCTCTTTTTAAAGGATCTTTCCATCTTACCTATATAGTATCCAGAGCACACGTTACATTTGGCCACATAGATAATAAAGTTGGTGTTACAATTACCAGATTTGAACCTAATTTTAATCTTATTCATATTGTCTAACATTATCTCTCTTTCCTCCATTATAACCCCACACTGGTTACAATTACCACATTTTTTAGTAGCTTTGTGGTGGTTGTCTGTGTTGTTACCATCTTTATTCCACTCACTATTCTCTAATAGTCTTTTTAAATGACTTCCCATTTTGTACACAAAGTATGGCCTTTCCTCTACATATCCAACTACATTATCATCCACCATGAAAACCTTCCAATAAGTTTCCATAATTTGTTTAATCTGGTGTACATAGGGACTATATTCCAAAACACAAGCTCGTTGATATTTCCCTGTATTATCAATTTTGTTAATATTATTTATAATACCTCTTATTCCTTCGTAATTCCCTAATAATGGTAAATATTTTTATATATATATATATATAATATATATATATATATATATATATATATATATATATATATATATATAAAATATATTTTATAAAAAAGTATTTTTGGTTTATCGCACAGTTGGTGGATTCTTTAGTCTGCAGTAGTTTCCTGATCCGTTTGGCTTTTCCTCACATTTGTTGTTGGTTTCGAGTGGAGGTTGGCCGTTGTTTTTTCTTTTCTCCTAAACAGTGTGCCACTCAACCAAAGCCCCTAAGGCAAAACAGCATGCCCAACACACTAGTTAAAGGTGACTCGATAGTGAGGCACAGTGATGTCCCACTCACTAGGTTGAATAAGGAGAAAGTAACAGTCAGCTGCCTGTCAGGTGCCAGGATCCACCACATAACGCACGCACTCAGGTCCCTCAAGAACAGGTGCAAATATGACTCTGTCATTGTACATGTGGGTGTGAATGACCTGAGACGTACCTCTCTGGACTACATGAAAAGAGACATGGAGGAGCTCTTGGATTATGTAGCCCAAGCGGGTATGACCCTAGCCCTGAGCAGCATCCTACCATCACCCAAAATGATACCACAGTACAAGCAGAAAATGATTGATTTCAACAGTGGGTTAAGTTTCTGGTGTCATTCTAAGGGGATCTAGTATCTGTCTGCCTGGGATGACATGATTGACAGACCTCGCTGCTTTGCCAGAGAGGGCCTGCATCTGTCACCCCTGGGCTTCCGAATATTGGCCAAGGCTCCTGCCACCCCTATAGTGTCTTTTTTAGGTGGTATTACAAAGACCAAATTACCACTGTAACAGCTACAAGCAAATGCAATCTGAGAGTCATGCTGCTTAATGCTAGAAGTCTAAATCTCAAAATGCACTTGCTTGAAGCACTCCTTAAAATGGAGAACATTGACATTTGTGCTGTAACAGAGACCTGGTTCAAGGCAGCAGAAAGCACCCTTGCACTAACAGGCTATAACTCATTCCACACCTTTTGGCCTCAGAACTTGGACCGAAGCTCCAAAGGCGGTGGTGTTTCCATATTCATATAGGATGCGCACACCTCCAGACTGGTAGCCCAACATAATGCATCTGAGATACTTCAGGTGCAGCTAACATTGGGTAAGACAGCTATTCAGGTCATAGCCTACTATAGGTCCCCAACTATGTCCCAAGACTCACACTCCATGTTCCTAAGCACCCTGGAGAATATTAGGGTCCAACCTAACACTCTCATACTGGGCGAGTTCAACTACCCTCCATTAACTGGGAAAACTACTCATGTACCAATACATTTGCCCAATGCTTTCTGGAATTCAGTAATTCCAGTGCCTGGACCAGCTCATTCGTACCCCCACTAGTGGTAGCAACATCCTTGACCTGGTCATTACTAACATGGGTCACCGTTGCTCTACACCAATAGTCAACTCTTCCCTGGTTAGATCCGACCACAAACTAATGACCTTGGAAATCCCCCCCCCACAAAATTAACCACCATGAAAAACTTCTCCAAAGCTAACTTTGGACTCCTAAAAACAGAGGTGGCTAACTTCACGGCACCCATGCAAATGGAGAATAGTTGCATGACTGCCAAATCACACAACAATGCACTGTACGAACATGTGCACAAATACATGGATCTCAACATACTAAATAGAACCAAGAAGCCAATCTGGTGGTCCCCTCCATAAACAAACTCTGCAACAGAAGGAGGTAACTGATGCGGAATAAGGTGAAGTCCCAAGACTGAGAAAACTTCCTTATCAGCCTCTCAACAAAAGGTTGAGATCCATCATCAAATCCTCTAAAGCTAGCTGTGAAAACAGAATTGCAGCAGATAGTAAAGACAACCACATGGCCTTCTATAGTTATGTAAAGAATCTCTACGGCAATACCCAGATTTGCTCTGAGCTACTGCACAATGGTACCTCCTATACCAAGCCAACAGATATTGCCAATATACTGGCCGGCAGATTCAATGCTAACTTTACCCTCCCCCCCAAAGGACCAATCACAATACCAGTAGATTGCCAGGCACCCAGTATTACTGCTGCAGAGGTTAAAACAGCACTGTCCAAGGCCAAGAATACAGCTTCTATGGGACCTGACAATATCCCTGGCTGTGTTCTAGAGAGAGAGGGTTAATCATGCATGCTCAACTTGGCTGACTTCTTTGAGTCAGTCACCAGAGCTGTGGATGAAGGCAAGGTGGTTCATACAGCCTACCTTGATCTGGTCAAGGCCTTTGATACCATTCCCCACTCAGGAATCATAGAAAAACTCACTAAACTAGGTATCAACCCCTATATCACTAGGTGGGTTGCAAACTGGCTCACAGATAGAACCCACAATGTGAAAGTAGCTGACTCCAAGTCAGACTGCCGATCAGTCACGAGTGGAGTCCCACAGGGTTTAGTCCTGGGTCCTCTCCTGTTTGGTATCTACTTCTCTGAAGTCCAGGCCAACACAAAGGGACTCTGGCTGACAAAGTTCACAGATGATTGCAAGTTGGGAACTATTATTAACTCTCCAAGTGTTGTTGACATCCTACAGAAAGGCCTCAATGAGACCAATGACTGGTGTCTGAACCATGGCCTTATGCTCAATGCCAAAAAATGAGTCGTCATCTCCTTTGGTAAAAACCCAGTTCCCTTGAATTACCACATTGATGGTAGTCCACTGAACACATAAGGTGTTATAAGAGATCTGGGAACACAGGTTGACGGCAACCTCTCTTTTGACCACCACGTTACCACTGTGGTCAGAAAATCCTTCTATGTGGCACATCTCATTACTAAAGGTTTTGCATCCAGGAAGAAAGAGGTCATTGTCTCCCTCTACTCTTCCCTCATTAGGCCAGTCATCGAGTGCAATGCCCCATTTGGCATGTACCTCACTAGACAGCAGCAACAACTTGAGATGTCGCAAAAATGCCTCACAAAGAGGATCCTAGGCCTTAAACACTTGTTCTATATGGACAGACTCAAAAAACTCCAGCTATTCTCTGTCTCATATCGCCTACTTAAAGGCGATCTCTGCTTGACTTACAAAGCCATGTCTGACCCAGCTCTGTTAGAAATGCTACATCTAAAGAAATCCCAATCCCTTCGCACCACACACTCCAGAGACCTCAACCTCATTACCACAATCAACATAACATGTTGGAGGGACAGGTTCATAACCCAGAGACTGTCCATGCTATGGAATAGACTTCCCATACATGTCAAGCAGAGCACCTCACTGGCCCTCTTCAAGAGAAATCTTGATGAGTGGATGGGAAATTGAAAATTCACCCTGGGGATCACTCCAGTGGCTCTATTCGACAGAGGCACTGGGAGCTAAGGTCAGGTGGCACGATGCCAGGGTAATCCTATGGGCTAGGCTTGTAAAGGCTCCAGGACTATTAGCCTAGTACACACCTATGAACCTAATAAAGATGCTCACTGGCTTAAAACTAAGCTACCAGAAGATAATAGAAATACTGTCACTCTTCTTTTTCTTCCTCAGAAGAGACCTACACCTTGCCTTCAGAGCAATCAGAGGCACAGTAGTCCAGGTTTTCTTGTACCTTCCTAAATCAAACAGTCACAGATCTAAGCCTGCTTCAACAGATCAATAAGAGAAGGTGGAGTGACAGATTTGTTATTCAGTGTCTCCCTCACCTCTGGAATAGACTCCTCCTGCAGAAAAAAAAAACAAAAAAAATGGGATGCACTATCTTCTTTAAAACTGGACCTGGTTAATTGGATAGGTATTCATAAATGCACCCTGAGCTTGACTGGCCTAACCCTCTTTGACAGGGGATGTGCAGTCTAGAGTGGTAACTGGCAAGGCTTAATGGTCAAAAGACTCAGTAGCCTTGATCTTTCTATGATTTTATGATTCTAAGCAATACTAAATTCTGGAAGCACAATTTACATTAACAAGGGTTCCCAGGAGCATAAGCATAAAATTAATAACATGCAAAAAGTTAATTAAGTGGATTATCAGTTTATATGTACAAATATGGAGACAGAGCTTTGGAGACTGATACATCCCCTAGCTGTAACTGCTGATTTGACTCATGAGCTGATACTGTGAAAAGATTTTCCCAATTTTAAAGCAATATCGGTAAAGTGGGAGAAGCGAGACTCCACAGCTACATGATGAGCTGACATACTTAACAGCAGAGAAAGAGAGAGAGCAGTAAGCTGTTATATCTAGTCACTATAAGAATGGGGAGAAGGCAGAGCATGTCAAGTGACAGTCTTATGGAGATCCATGAGCAAAATAAAAAAATGGACTTGGCCTAACTCCAAAAAGAAAGAACTTTCACACTCACTTCTAGTCTAATATGACAGAGCAGCCTGCAAGAGCAAAATCTAAACAAGTAAAAAAGATTTGCACACCAAAATATTGTAACCTGCTGTGAAACAGCCTGGAAGAGCAAACCTGTAGAAATAAGCTTGCTATGACAGCACAGCGTTTAAGAGTAAACTAGTGGAAGGCAAGAGAGTCATACAGTAAACCAGAGCAAGTTGAAAGTGTTAGAAAGCATGGAGTAGAAATGTTATTACAGGCTGATAGTGTTACAGGGCAAAGAGCAGAGGAATCATTGCAGCTTGAGGGTTTTGCAGGGCAAGGAATGGAAGTGATTGGTGATTGGTAATAGTAAGTGTATTCTAAGGAAGGGAAAGGAATTTAAAAAGCAAGGAAAAATTAATCTAGGCAGAATTGTGAACTGTTTGCATAGTTAAAACAGAAAGCCTCAAAACGGCAGAATTCTCAGCAAATTTTGATTGTTTAGGAAGAGGAGCTTTCTTGTAAGAGAGGTTGTGTTAGTGTAGTTTCTCTGTTTTCCCCAGTTTGGAACCTCTGTCTCTAATGGACAAAAGCAGTCTGTAAAATAGTTCATCTCCCAGGCCCCTGCTTGTTAATGTTTCATCTCCCAGGCCCCTGCTTGTAAATGTTTCATCTCCCAGGCCCCTGCTTGTAAATGTTTCATCTCCCAGGCCCCTGCTTGTAAATGTTTCATCTCCCAGGCCCCTGCTTGTAAATGTTTCATCTCCCAGGCCCCTGCTTGTAAATGTTTCATCTCCCAGGCCCCTGCTTGTAAATGTTTCATCTCCCAGGCCCCTGCTTGTAAATGTTTCATCTCCCAGGCCCCTGCTTGTAAATGTTTCATCTCCCAGGCCCCTGCTTGTAAATGTTTCATCTCCCAAGCCCCTGCTTGTAAATGTTTCATCTCCCAGGCCCCTGCTTGTAAATGTTTCATCTCCCAGGCCCCTGCTTGTAAATGTTTCATCTCCCAGGCCCCTGCTTGTTAATGTTTCATCTCCCAGGCCCCTGCTTGTAAATGTTTCATCTCCCAGGCCCCTGCTTGTAAATGTTTCATCTCCCAGGCCCCTGCTTGTAAATGTTTCATCTCCCAGGCCCCTGCTTGTTAATGTTTCATCTCCCAGGCCCCTGCTTGTAAATGTTTCATCTCCCAGGCCCCTGCTTGTAAATGTTTCATCTCCCAGGCCCCTGCTTGTAAATGTTTCATCTCCCAGGCCCCTGCTTGTAAATGTTTCATCTCCCAGGCCCCTGCTTGTTAATGTTTCATCTCCCAAGCCCCTGCTTGTAAATGTTTCATCTCCCAGGCCCCTGCTTGTAAATGTTTCATCTCCCAGGCCCCTGCTTGTAAATGTTTCATCTCCCAGGCCCCTGCTTGTAAATGTTTCATCTCCCAGGCCCCTGCTTGTTAATGTTTCATCTCCCAGGCCCCTGCTTGTAAATGTTTCATCTCCCAGGCCCCTGCTTGTTAATGTTTCATCTCCCAGGCCCCTGCTTGTTAATGTTTCATCTCCCAGGCCCCTGCTTGTTAATGTTTCATCTCCCAGGCCCCTGCTTGTAAATGTTTCATCTCCCAGGCCCCTGCTTGTTAATGTTTCATCTCCCAGGCCCCTGCTTGTAAATGTTTCATCTCCCAAGCCCCTGCTTGTAAATGTTTCATCTCCCAAGCCCCTGCTTGTAAATGTTTCATCTCCCAGGCCCCTGCTTGTAAATGTTTCATCTCCCAGGCCCCTGCTTGTAAATGTTTCATCTCCCAGGCCCCTGCTTGTAAATGTTTCATCTCCCAGGCCCCTGCTTGTAATTGTTTCATCTCCCAGGCCCCTGCTTGTTAATGTTTCATCTCCCAGGCCCCTGCTTGTTAATGTTTCATCTCCCAGGCCCCTGCTTGTAAATGTTTCATCTCCCAGGCCCCTGCTTGTAAATGTTTCATCTCCCAGGCCCCTGCTTGTAAATGTTTCATCTCCCAGGCCCCTGCTTGTAAATGTTTCATCTCCCAGGCCCCTGCTTGTAAATGTTTCATCTCCCAGGCCCCTGCTTGTAAATGTTTCATCTCCCAAGCCCCTGCTTGTAAATGTTTCATCTCCCAAGCCCCTGCTTGTAAATGTTTCATCTCCCAAGCCCCTGCTTGTAAATGTTTCATCTCCCAAGCCCCTGCTTGTAAATGTTTCATCTCCCAAGCCCCTGCTTACACTTACCAAGGGTACCAGAACTTGTCAGAGACTTAGAATGCATGACTAGGCTTGGTGGTCATTAGCCTAGTACACATCTATGAACCTATAAATTTATTGAAGATCTTCTGCTATTTTGTTTTATCCTGTTTTGATAAGCTCAGTGTTTCAAAACACATGTAGGTTTTCCATTTATATTATAGTGTATATCCATAGACTAGTGCACTGACTAATTTGCATTCTGATCGAGAACATTTGCATATCTTCCATGATGCTGTGATAATGGAAGATTTCTAAATACTTTTATGTACAAAGTTTCTGTGTTAGCCACAATGTCTATCTGACTGAGTCCAATGTGCATCTCATGTGGGACTTTTTTTTTCTTTTTAGAAAAAGAAAATTTAGGGAATTATCATTACAAAAAGTAATTTGTAATTTGTTTGGCTTTTTTAATTCAAGGGACTCATTAAAAATGGAAAAAGAAAAAATAAAGGCAAGTAATCTGGTGATTTCTGGGGGCTGATGGACCAAAGGAGTTCTTCCTCTTCACTCATTTTAGAGAAAGAACATATCATCAGTGGAGTATTTCAGGGTGATATAATGTAAATCCCCCAGCCGACTAAATCTGAGGAGATGGGGGAATATTTTACTCCTCAGACCTTCTCTGCCTGTTTGAGAATCAGTCAGCCTATTTTGGGGAGACCATATGCAGTAGAGATCTTCAGTACCAGATGGCGTTCCAGTGGTGATTTATAAGGACCTATGGAAGTGGCTTACTCCCTGGACTTTGGTATATCAATTGCATACATGGCTTAAGTCTGATGTTTTCTTTTCTAGTGCTGGGGACAGACCTGGTCTTAGGATTTAGTGGAAACGTGGTGATTTTAGTCAACAAACAACTACATTACTTCCTGATTGGAACTTGCCAGTTCACTGATTACTGCAGTCTGGGCTATCTGAGTGTTACGTTCTTAGTGTGTGACCACATGAACATCAGTAGAAGGCCATTTAACATCTTCCCCTTTATGTAGTGCCCAGAAAAGTATTTTGATGCAAATACAATATTTGTTTGCATTCCCAGTCAAGCATATATTTCACCAGTTGTTCCTAAAAGTATGTGCCTCTATATAGCCAGTCAACTAGCATATGTACTTAATGTTTCCATAACTTAGGCACATGTCCCTGGTAAGTGGAAATGGGTACTGATTGTTATGAAGCCTAAAATTCATAACTTGGCAATCTCTTATTATATTCATTTTTGTATACTGTTTTGTTAAATGGAAAAAACACATTGGAGAGTGGTCATTTTCAGTCAATAATGAGAAGGAAAGCCACCACAGACTAGCAATGCAAAACTGAAAACAGGATGATTAATCACATCCTGGCACATTGATGACTTGCTCATCAAAACTGGTTCACTGAAAGTAGTGGGAAATTAATGCCTGAATGTGATCAGTGCCAGTGGTGAACTCTTGACTCTGTGTGTGTGTGTGTGTGTGTGTGTGTGTGTGTGTGTGTGTGTGTGTGCGCGTGCGCGCCTGAACATGTTCAGCAAAGCTGCTAACTTTATTGGCATCCTTGACATGAGCTTTGATGAAATGGTCCTGAATCAGTTTACTATATACTACAAAAGCATACACATGTGCACATATTGAAAACCGCACATTCACACAAAAATACCTAGGCATGCAGTGCTGAAGACAGTAGAAAATTTCCTATGCAGTACATTTTACTTAGCTAAATATAAACATATATAATTGCCTAGTAAGTCACTTTAGATTGAGGATATACATAACATTTTATGTCAAAGAATAGACTAAAAAATGACTATTACTAATGCAGTGCAACAATGGACTAAAAACATAACCTATAACTGAGATAACTGATACTGAACATCACGATAATGAAATTACTGCCCCTGGGTACAATATTATACGTAGAGACAGAGCAGGTAAAAAGGGAGGAGATGTTGCAATACTATTTCAAAACCACCTCACTATTGAACAATTTGAGTGTAATTCCCAAGATGTCAATGACATAGAACTAATACTAGCCAAATTAAAACTTAACTCCAACAAACAAATAATTATTAAAGGCGGATATATCCCACCAGGTAATAATACTGCCATACTGGAAAGCCTACCAACCTGGATGTCATACTCCCTTCCACAAGAAACCATACTATTAGGTGACTTTAACATTGACTGGCCTGACTGTTCCAGCCAAAATCCCATCACCTATATTAACCTCCATGGGTTTAACCAAATTATAACTGCCCCCACAAGAACTGACAAAACCTCCAAACACCAGTCCATCTTAGACTGGATTCTGCTATCCGACCCCACACTGGCTCAACAATCAGGCTGTCTTCCTGACAGTCTGAGTGACCACCAACCAACTTACCCAATTAGGAACCGATACCACCACAATAAACAACCCATCCTCAGAGTAGTACGTAACAAAAAGACCTTCAGAGCTAATGATCTAATCAGTTCACTAAAATACTGTAACTGGACTCCCTTAAAACAACTACCTCTAGATGAAGCCATGCAGTACTTTAACTCAACCTTCCTAAACATCTTAAACTGTCATGCACCCCCCAGAACCATTAGAATCAAAACTAACTATGCCCCATGGCTAACAAAAGATACTAAAACCATAATGAAAGAAAGGGACAAAGCCTGGTTACAATTTCACAAACAAAAAACACTACCTTGAGACAGAATTATCTTGAATTCCACAACAAAGCTAAAAAACTGATAACATTTGATAAAACTAATTACCATAAAACAATGTAAGAAAAATATGCTCACAACCCTCAGAAATTCTGGGCTACAATAAATAGTTTACTGCACCCAGGAAAATTCACCACTCCTACCCCTGTATTACCAAACAACCATGACAACATCCCCACCCAATTTAACAAATACTTCACTGAAACAGTCCAAGCCCTAGCCAACACCCACAACACTGCTAGCAGCCCCTTACCTACAGAGACCCCTACCCATTTCAGTACAACAAACAACTCCTCCAGTTTTTCCCTGCACCCAGTCCCCACTAATACTGTTGCTAATCTCCTCAAAAAACTGAAACCAACCACTCTGGCAGCTGACAATCTACCGGCAGACTTCCTTCAAATAACAGCTGAAGCTATAGCCTTTCCCGTGTCCATACTCATAAATAGGTCAATATCAGAGAGCAAAGTACCTCACTCCTGAAAAATATCACATATTATACCACTGCATGAAGGGAGTAAGTCCCTTGAGCTTACCAACTATTGCCCTATTGCAATTCTATCACCTTTATCAAAAATATTAGAGAGAGTTGTTCATTCCCAACTAATGCAGTACCTCCTACAGAATAACCTGCTATCCAAATCCCAGCATGGCTTCAGACCCCCCATAGTACTACCACAGCACTACTCTCATTTACCAACATTGTCAATCACCATAGAAACAATGGACTATTTGTATCCTCAATATTCTTAGACTTATCAAAAGCCTTTGACATAGTCAACCATAATATGCTTCTAGACACTCTATCTTCCCTTAACATAAGCTTCTCCACTATAACATGGTTCAATAACTATTTATCAGACCGTCAGCAGGCAGTTCTATGGCAAGACCAGTTGTCTCCCCTATTACCAGTAGCCATAGGTGTCCCTCAAGGGTCCATCCTAGGGTCTTTGCTATTCTCACTATTCACTAATCAGATAGCTTCATCCTCACTCTCTGCCTCTGTAGTGCAATGCGCAGATGATACCACTATTATATGTACCTCCCCCACCCTAAATGAGCTAAAAACCATAACCAAAACAACTTTTTCTTAGCAGAAGCATGGTTCACTAACATAAAACTTATTCTTAATCCCAAAAAAAAAAAAAAACTCATTCTCTTTAGCCCTGGTAGATCTCCTCCACTAAATAATGATTTCACTATAACAACTAAGGATAATATACAAATCACCCCAACAACACACACAAAACTATTAGGTGTTGAAATTGACAATAATCTAAAATTCGACATACACATAGCCCAAAAAATTAAGGAAGTTAACAAAAAGCTTGGTCTCCTTTACAGGAACAGACAGTTCATCACTAAACCTACCAAGGCCACCTTAGCAAGGACTCATCTCTTATCCATTCTCCTTTATGCCTCCCCTATCTTAACTAACCTTCGCCACACCGAACTAAGAAAAATGGAATCCTGCTACAACAAGATTGCCAAGTTTGCTACTGATGCCTGTCATAGATCCCATCACGGTCTAGCTACCGATGCTTCTCATAGATCCCATCACTGTCTAGCTACTGATGCTTCTCATAGATCCCATCACTGTCTAGCTACCGATGCTTCTCATAGATCCCATCACTGTCTAGCTACCGATGCTTCTCATAGATCCCATCACTGTCTAGCTACCGATGCTTTTCATAGATCCCATCACTGTCTAGCTACTGATGCTTCTCATAGATCCCATCACTGTCTAGCTACCGATGCTTCTCATAGATCCCATCACTGTCTAGCTACCGATGCTTCTCATAGATCCCATCACTGTCTAGCTACCGATGCTTCTCATAGATCCCATCACTGTCTAGCTACTGATGTGTCTCATAGATCCCATCACTGTCTAGCTACCGATGCTTCTCATAGATCCCATCACTGTCTAGCTACCGATGCGTCTCATAGATCCCATCACTGTCTAGCTACCGATGCGTCTCATAGATCCCATCACTGTCTAGCCCTCAAGCAACTTAATTGGCTTGAGTTACCTCAACTACTCCTACTTAACCAACTCTCAATAGCTCACAAGCTCTACTACCTTCCTGACAAAACCCCAGCACTTCATAATCTAATTCACCCCTATACCACCACTTGAACCTTAAGATCTAGTTATCAGAACCACATAAATGTCATCAAACATAAAAATTATACTGGTAAATCTCTTTTTGCCTGCTCCATTGCCAGGACCTGGAATTCACTCCCAGGCCACTTAACTGCCACCACCTCTACTTCCCAATTTAAAAACCTTCTCAAAATGCAGTACTTAAATAAGCGGCACTGTTCATGTCACCCCCCAAGGTTAAGCCACCCCACTGCACTGTTAATAGGATTCTGCTAAGGATGAAATGATTGCACCCCACATCCCATTTGTTAATGATAAAAAAGTAACTTAACTCTCACCTATTCATATATATATATATATATATATATATATATATATATATATATATATATATGTGGATATGGCTTACTATCAAATATTTAGATATTAGGCAGGATTCACGAAGCCTCCGTGTAAGAGTTATAACTCATACACGGAGGCTGCAGTTAAACGGAGTGATGTCAGCATGCTCTGCATATTCATGAGAGCATGCTGAATCACACCTAAGTCTAACACGGTCCGTGTAAGACATTTGGGGGCGTGTCCGTAGGCTGAGCCCTGCAAGCGGACACGCCCCCATAAGTGTAAAGGTGTCCAAAGTAGACACCCACAACAGAGTCCACGGAAATGTGAATAAACACAACACAACACATGCCTCTACAGACTATTAAACATAAAAGAAATCTAAATGAACATGTCATATTTTTTTAAAATAGTAAAAATATTTAACCATGAGTGCGCTCGTTTGCGCGAGCGTGCCCGTAGCGCAGCTACAGTTAGCAGTCAATGGGAAAGCATATAAGAACTAAATATGCAAAA
This sequence comes from Protopterus annectens, assembly GCF_019279795.1. Lineage (NCBI taxonomy): Eukaryota > Metazoa > Chordata > Ceratodontiformes > Protopteridae > Protopterus > Protopterus annectens. The sequence continues at coordinate 1,502,647,088 of NC_056746.1, read as the reverse complement.
TAAGCCAGGAAGCAATAGCGTAGCGGTAGAGATGCCGGCTGCAGAGCAGGCATTCATGGTTTGAGCCCCCACGACACCATTTTTTTTTTTTTGCAAAATAAGCAGGAAAAAAGTCCCTGACACATATGTACACATAAAACCAGAATATATGTAAAATGCAATGAAATAGCCCATTTATATTGAATAAATGTGAGCTAAGAAATGAATAGAAACTGCCAGATGTGCCTATAGCTGAGCTACAGTTCAACAGAGTGAGTGTATGTGCCCGTACATAAGCATTGGTTCAACTGGTGCAAACTGAGTGCCCGTAGCTGAGCAGTGGTTTACCATGCTAAATATATGTGCCCCTAACTGAGCTGAGTGGAATATGCGTGCCAATAGCCAAATGAGGCTTAAAGCAGCGTACCCCGTTTGCACGGAGCTGCGCACCGCGCAAACAAGCTAACCGACGGCAACGTTGAGCAAGCCGTATCAAAACTGCCTTTACACAGACACACCCCTCAACATGTCTAGACAGTCATGAAAAATAAAAAGCAGTGGCCAGGTTCGAACCCAGGATACTATACACCATAGTCAAGGTACAGAACCACTAAGCCATGACAGCAGTACCTAGAAATGCAATAATAGCTCATATATAGGAATGAATACAAACTACAGCATGACAATGCAGGTTTACTGAAGTTGATACAATTCCAAAATGGCCAATCACAGATATGTGCGGGAAAACGGACTATATAAGCCCCATAGGCGGGAATACACAGCATAAACGATTGTAGAACAGACCTGCAGGCAGAATGTCAGGTGTAGGAGAGGGTAGTCGCTTTCGAGCACAGAGGTGGGGTGTTGAGGAGTCCAGGTACATGGCCTGGCTCCTAGTCCACAACCATGAGGCCCAACTCATGCAGGGCCAGGTCCTCTGGGGAGCGTACAGGGCTGAGGCGTGGGACCAGTTGGCTCATGAACTCACCAGTGTCACAGGAATTCCAAGGACAGGTGAGCAGGTCCGTCACCACCATGCGGACCTGAAGAGACGCAAGCAGGGCCAACTGAACCTTTGGATCCAGGAGGCCCGGCAATCACCCAACGCCCCACCACTGAGTAAGTAACAATTAATTATGTATGTAGAAAGTTAAACTACCTGAAATTATGGAGATGTGTATTCCAATATTACTTCATTTATATTACAGCTGCAGGTGTCCGTTCTGCGAACCGCAGAGCCTATGCCAATAGGCTGGTGCGGTTGCGCCACCAGGCAGGTCAGTAATCCACTACCAGTAACTGTAAAGATATATAAATGTATGACAGTCAGCAAAAGAGTGCAGTGTAGCCAGGAAGGAATTAAATCTGCAAGTAACAGTGTGAAATTGTATGCAAGTATTACTTGATTACAACAGTTCCCAGCCTGAAAGTGTAAACTAAACATGAAACTGTCCAACATATATTTTGAAATAAAAATGCCCTGCCTGTAAGAAAATAGTACACAACCTGCAGCAGCATGTAAAGTATAGCTGCAGAAGAGGATGAAATCACGTGTGAAATATATCCCTGTGGAAATACTGAAACATGACAGAAGTGAGACTGCTGGAAAGAACTGTAATAACCACTGTTAAAACATGTCAATAAAGCCTAGAAGTACCAGTCTGAATAGTAACATGAAAGCAAGTGAGAGAGTGTGAGAAAGTGTCAGGAATACAGCAATACAGTAGTAATAACCCCTGAATAAACTATACTGCAGTCAGGACAGAATTAAATGCATGTGAGACTCAGAACCAAACAGCAAAATCTGTTCAAAGTGTTGCTGCATGTGGAATGTGTACCCCAAAATCTGGATATGTTGCTCCCAGTCTGAAATACGCAGATAGGATGATTGTCTGATATACCAAACATCCACACTTGTCTACAAGTATATAAAGCAAAAGTAACAGGATGATGTATCTGAACAAAGCTTGATATGAATGTGTATGAACAGCAATAAAATGTAGATTGATGTTGCAGTAACAGTCCCATCTGCAAGGTGAAGTAGTTAACATATAGGACACTGTAGTTAGAACAGTAGTATGTATATAACTGTAGCTATTAGAAATGTACAGCATATGTATTTGTATTCGAAGGTGTTAATATTACTTTATTTACCCCACCTATAACCCATTCCACGTGAAAATGGTATGTGCAATCACAATTAACACCCCTGGACGTCTGTCCTGTTGGGTCATATATATTTGCATGTCTGTTGATGCATCCGCCCTGTTCATACATCCACACCTGATGGCCTGTTGCCATCAATCAACCCTGCATGTTGTTGGACTGTGTATTACTGTTCAAATTATGCATGTGTTTTGCACACTGTTCAATGGTGTGAATATCTAGGTATCTGGTTAATGGGAATACTAATGCATGCTGTTACAACTAACTGTGAATGGTATTATATGTCACTAACCCAAACTGTCATGACATAATGCAAAACATAGAACGACAGGGAAGGCGGGTTCCAGCGGACCCACCTCTCCCACCTCAGATGGCGAGTGCACCTGGCACTAGTGCCGAGTCCGGACCCTCCTCCGGTGGCCCTGTGCCACCTGCGGGTGGAAGCGCTGCAGGGGATGGGGCTCGCCCCCCCCTCTGCAAGTGTGGCCAGAGGAGATCCACCACTCACCCTCCGTAGTGTCCGGACTGTGGTGCGTAGGGAGAATTGGGACTCTGTCCTTGAGCCCCTACGCCAGCTCGAGGCACGGGTGGCGCAACTAACGGGCATGCCCTTTGCCCCGCCTACACAGCCCCCAGCACAGCTCCATCCTGGGCAGTGAAGGGACAGTGGCAACTGCCTATGGGTGGGGATACCAGTTCCACTGTTGCCATCTGTGGGCTCATGGGCTCTGGATATCCAAACCTCCGTCCCCGTCATTTGTGTAACCCCCCCACATGTGTCATACACCGCCCCTGTATGCGTCTTGTTTGTCTTGTCTGTTTACCTACCCAGCCTACCTCCCCATCTGAACCAACTTCCTTCATCTGACATACCACTCTTACCTGAAAAAAAAAAAAAAAGGGCACTCTGTACCCACAAAAAAATTACGCCCCATACATAGCTGCCCATTCCGCACACATGTCCACTGGACATGGACCCTATCAATTACAATTGGCTGTACAACAAGTATTATTGTTGTCCTGACACCTCTCCCAGGGGTGGAAGGTTTCAAATGTCACACCAAATTACATACATATGCACAGCTGTTGCTGATGAAGAAATGGGCAGCTATGGGCCTTACCTACATCCCTCCTGCACACCCCAAGCTTGTTTCCCTACTGTCTTACCCTCTTTGTGACCCCTTTTTCACCACTTTCCTGTCTCCCCATTCTCTTTTCTTTCAAAGAAAATAGCACGGGTGTGCGCCAGAGTAAGCACCGTTAAGCAGTTGTAAGCGGGTGTGCGTGGAGCTAACCGCCAGTGCGCATGCGTGAGCTCCACGCAAACCAGCGCTAGCCCGGTTACAACTGCTTAAAAGTGCCTTAGTCACTGTGATTGACAGGTCCTGTACTCAGTTCAAAAGAAAAATAAACTCCCACTGTCAGTCCCGAACCCAGGACCTTGGAAACACTAGTCTGTACACCCTACCACTAAGCCATGACTCTTATACAAACACATTGTGCTAAAATAAATATAACATGTAAAAGTAGGGATGAATGTAAAGGGAATATAGGATGTGTAGTACACAAAGCATGCCATTTAAAATAAATGTCACAAACAATGGATATCCATAATAGTAGTGTGTGAAAAGAAACAGCCATGCTAGTTGGCAGCCTGTAGATAATATGGTCAGTTAAAGTACATAGGTATATGTATGCATATGTACATATATATATATATATATATATATATATATATATATATATATATATAGATATACTTGTAGGAGTCAAAGTGCATACACACTTGCTACAGGGAACATGAAAGAGGAATGGAGAACTGTGAATATACAACACAGCCTGAAGCATGAGAGAGATACTAACCTTTACAATCACAGAACACTGTCCACAGCATACCAGCATGGTCCCCGCCCACACAATCTGAAAGGGCAACGCCTATCACACATACCCTTTTATAGCACTGACCTGAAATCACAGTGAGAACTGCAATCAGTACACAACCAGCTGTATGCAATTAGCAAATGCTGGCCCTCAATTGGTGCAGAGGCCATCACATGGACCTATGCAAATACCTACAAAAGCATCCAGTGCTAACACTCCCCACATGCAATAAATTAATTGCATTGTCTGGAAGCAGACAGAGAGAGAGAGAGAGAGAGAGAGAGAGAGAGAGAGAGAGAGCACCAAAATAAAAAAAAAACACTGTGACTCTCCCTACCCTGAAGCTGTCAGCACTGACAGGGATAGCAGCGGCAAGCAGAAGCTGTGGAACGCAACCAGCTGCGACATACAGAGGTAATGCAAAGAAGCAGGTTAACAGTGTGCATACTGTGAACCCTCCAAATGTGTCATAGGTCTGTATCCATAGGTATGTCCATGTGATATGTTGTGTGTACGTAGTTCCAACAAAAGGGGATGACCACACATCACATGTCAAGCAGGCATAGGCCAGGACCCTGGTAGCATGTGTCTGTGCGTTGGCCTAGCAATGGCTGTAGTGACTGCTTTGAAATGTCAGCCAGGCCCCAAGCCAGGATCAGCCCATCCCAAAGGCACACTGGCTGGGAACAAGTGTCTGCAGGTACCTGATGTCACTGCACATGCATCCCATACTGCAGTACCCCATAGAGTAGCAGACCAGGCCCATTATGCATATGATGTGGTAATTCCCAGGGTCAGTCGAGGTGTCCCCTTAGTGTTGTGGGACCACTGCTGCTGTATGCCACTGTCCAGGTACATATCCTGTAGCACGGCCAAGATAAACTATCACTGTTACATGCGGTGGTATGTCCCCCAGAGTGCTGGTAGCACACATCCAGGGGGACCACGAGGTCACAGTGATGCTGTGTGTTCTCCTCCGCTGAGGGCGGCCCTCACCTGGACATGTGCGATGATAGGGAGGTTACACCCAGCTGTGATAAATATCCGAAAGGTGAGGGAGAGGGAGGGGGGATATGTGCACCGAACATGTCTGCAGGAATGTTGCCAATATGCGTGTGTTTGGTGAATGTTAAGTAGGTGTGGACTAACACAGAGCATATCCGAGGCATGTGGTCGGTATGTGTAACATAACTGAAGAAGGCCTTGTGGTCATCCACAGTGTTTGTGTCTATTACCCTCCCAGAGTAGGCTGTGGCTGTTGTTACGACGGACTGTAGCGTAGTACCAGTGATGACCACAGATGCCTACCCTTAATGTGAATGTGCTCTGTCCTGCAGTAGCCCCCTGCTATTGTTATACAATCTGCCTCTGTCTGGGGTCCACTGGACAGGATGCCTAACCGTTGTGCATAGGGTCCGGGTTAGACATGTGTGTGCAAGTGTCATGCAATCCGCAGCATGTCTGTGGTAAGCATTTGCAAAGGGGTCAGCAGTGTGGCTTGTGGCTTCCACTGGCCCAGTGTGCTGCATGGATACCATCCCAGTCCCAGCAATTGAATAACTGTCTAACCACATACATATCAATGTAGTCTACTGTACTGGTGGTGGTGGTGGGATATGTATATCCAGGCCATGTAACGTCTGTCCACAGCAGAGTAGTGGATGGTGTCCCACATACAGTACCTTGGGATGGACCCCCAGAGTGAGGTTGTGCATAGCACCTGTCAGTGTGTGCTGACCGATGGGGCATGCTACTACGTAGTGTGGAATGTGGCAGGTATTGTTGCACAGGTATTGGCTGAGCACTGATATCTGGCCATGTACCTGTGTATCCACCACGACACACACACATGCAACATATGGGAGTAGTTGTATATCACTACACATGCATAACATGCATAGTATGTGTGCCATACATTGCTGACATGGTCTGCTGATATCCTGTCTGTGTTCTCTTCCAGGGAGATGGCGCGACAGCGTAACCCTGCCTACTCCGTTGCAGAGGATGAGGAGATCCACCAGAGCCTGGTGCGGGAGTATGACATCCTGTTTTCCCGCACCAGTCAGAACCAGCAGGAGAGGGCCGCACTGTGGCAAGACCTGGTCCGTAGGGTAAATGAAATTGGCATGCATAACAGGACATATGAGCAGGTACAACATCACTGCAGTGATTTAATCCGAAGTGTCTGGCAGCGTGCAGCAGATATCCACAGGCAACAGGTCGCCACAGGAGGTGGGGTGGCCACACATCCCCCCCTCACCAGACTGGAGGGGCTACTCCTAAGTGTTGTGGCTCCAGCCCCGGAACACCAACAGCAGTACACCTGCATTATGATGGAGGCTGGTTCCACACAGCAGCACGACATGGAGCGTGCAGGTAATATGCCATATGTACACCTGACTGTTTTGTACACTGTATCATATGCAATATCAATGGGACAGATGTGCCCACTAACATTAATCTCATCCTTTCTGCAGGTCCCTCCAGGGTTACAGAGAGATAGGCCATCCATGCTGGTGAGTGTGTTTAACATAACCTATAATAGTCCTGATAATGCTAGTAACAGTAGTGTAACTCAGTAGTGCTCTGTGTGTATACTGCAGGGTGTGCATGTGTGCATGTGTGCAGGTGTGTCAGTACCCATGTGTGCACGTGTGCAGGTGTGCCTGTGTCCAAGTGTGCATGTGTGCCTGTGTCCACGTGTGCATGTGTGCATGTGTGCCTGTGTCCACGTGTGCATGTGTGCCTGTGTCCACGTGAGCATGTGTGCCCATGTCCATGTGTGCATGTGTGCCTGTGTCCATGTGTCCATGTGTGCATGTGTGCATGTGCGCATGTGTGCATGTGTGCATGTGTCCATGTGTGCATGTGTGCATGTGTGCCCGTGTGCATGTGTCCACGTATGCATGTGTCCACGTGTGCATGTGTGCATGTGTGCATGTGTGCCCGTGTGCATGTGTCCATGTGTGCATGTGTGTATAAGTGCATCACTGGTAACAATGTCTGGAGAATGTAAACTGTGTTTCCTGTCTCCATCCCACAGGTTCTGGGGCTGCTCTGGTGACCTGCAGCAGGGAACCTGTATCCTGTGCCACGGCTACTGGTAATGATGATATATGTGTAATGGTACAGGAAGGTGTGTCAGGGTCTGCCATTGGTCAGCCAATTGACAGTACACAGCTGTCAACCCCATCATTGCGCACAGTCATCCTGCCTATACATCCTATGTCACCATTGTCCCTAGGTGATGGACAGGATACAGCAGGCATAGACCAGGGTAATGTGGTACCTGTGGCACATGCGTCCCCACACAGCAGCCATGGGCAGGGTCCTCCGATGGTACCACACAGACAGTTGCCCATGGGTTCTCGTGGGAGCATCCGTGGGCGTACTGCCTCTGGCCGACGTGCCCAACGAGGTCTGTCAACCTCAGCGATGTTTCAGACTGTCATGCAGGCTCAGTCACGTATGGAAAGGTACACCAGACAGGGTCTGAGGGAGCTCAGAGCATGCCGCACAGCCATGACAGACTGCATACTGCGTGACATTGCGGATGCTATCCGTAACTTCACCGATGTCATAGACAGACGTTGTGGGGACATCTTACAAAAGTTCCACAACCAGATGTCCATGAGCCAGGGCAGTGGTGGGCGTCTGTGGCATCGACGTGGCCGTATGCCGGCAGCGGCAGCAGCTGGCAGTCGGTGCGGACGGCAACAGGCTTGTGCATGCCCCCATAGTGCCAGCAGCAGCCCCAGCAACGCTGGGTCTGTGCTGTCATCGGAACGCCCCAGGAGACCACGTGCGCGTGGCTCTGGACAGTCCCAACAGGGACATGTGTCCAGTCAACACACTCCCGCTTCTGATGACAGTACCCAGTCAGGCGTTGTACTGGATACGGTCTGTAGCACCCCTGCCAGGCACAGGTACCGTGTCCGTGCACACAGACACTGATCTGTACGGCCTGCCAGGTGCAGTCTGTGGCTGTCCACAAACCCCTGTATATGGCAGCCATGAGGTGGAACTGTGTGCGTGCATACACACATGCGGAATGTCAACACTTAGGGCAACCACATACACGCACACACTGCAGCAACACTGGCCCACCCTGTACTGCTGCCCCTCACCAACACACATACACACACATGTCAATTGGTGGTATCAGTGGCTGACTCAGGCATACCTAATCCACACCCTGTGCATATGATGACACTGTGCCACCTCCTGCAATCCCCAACATCATTGCGGGAATAGGTAAACACGTTGCTGATGCACAGGGTGACTACATAGACGTGTATTATTAGTATCATGTTGGTAACAGTACAGTGTGCTGCTATGACTGTGTGTGTACCCCAGCATGCCTGCTGTAGTAACTGTATGAATGTCATGAATTGTTATCTGCACCCATAGTACATACCAAAGCATAACAGCTGCACATAATTGCATGCCGGTGGTAAGGTTGTCAACAGATAGCCGCATACATGGGTAGCACAGGGGGAATGCTAACGCAAGTAGTGATATGCAATGGTGGACATGTACAGTAATGGTGTCAAGATGCCCACAACAACTATGCCATGTGTATGTTCACGCATCTAGATATGTGTGCAGTACCAATGTTGTCCAGACCACAAATAAGTATGACATAATATCGGTTCCACCATGGCCATCTGTGCTGCGTATTCCTGGGTACATGTTGACAGTGCCTACATATATGCATTGTGAATTACTGTTATTGTTACCCCTTCTTCGTTGTATGATGCAGTACTTGTAGCCCTGTGTACTGTAGCCTTGTATGCATGCATGTTCACCTGGGGTCCCCTGGAACACTGCTTACACCTGCAATGCAGAGTTACAGTGCTTCTGTAGACTGCTACTGACATCTGCATAGTGTACCATATGTATGTCAACCTTACACATGACAGAACGGCACTGTCTGTCCTGTGCATATGTAAGTAGCCTGTGACACATTGCACACGTCTTACCTGGCATATACCCACGTGTGCAGTCATATATGTCAGTGCTATGAGACAGAGGCAGTCCACCCACACATACACACCTTCAGTATGTTGTTCCCCATTGGCCCTATGTGTTGGTACTCACCATGGCAATCACACTACTAGGGTGGCATGTCCAAAGGTAACCTGTGAATTGCCTCTATGGTCCAGTCATGGTTTATGTGGGTCATGTGTCATCATCACAGCTGCCACATGTATGCAGTCAGCCATCACCCTTGGCCAGGTATATGCAACACATGTGTGGGATGCCACCACACAGCCAGTCTGGGACCGGTCTCTCTGAACCCAGTGATGCCATACCCTGTCAGGTGGCATGTCATATATACTACGTACAGGACAAACGTCAGACCCAATCCCTGCCGCTACTAATGATAATACCCCTGAAGACGTTCCTGATAGCTTTGACCAGTCCTTTACTGAGACAGTGCAGGCCCTAGCTTGCCGACTACCTCCTAGCTCCCCTGGTCCCGAAAGCAGCACCCCTAGAAAACTACGTGCGTCCAGCTGCCAACCGGTCGCCACTTCACATCTCCGTACCTCGGTTGTAACAATGAAACCCACTACACTGTGTGCCGATCAACACCCTGCCGAGTACCTGTCAACACCAGATGATGCTATTGCTTACCCCATCTCAAAGGTAATCAAAGGTACTATGTCAGAATCTAACATTCCCACCATCTGTAAAATGTCATATGTAATCCCATTTCATACAGGAGGCAGCTCTACTGACATCTCCACTGATAGGCCAATAGCTATACACTCTCCACTTGCAGAGGTTATGGTGACTTTCGACATAGACAAGTCATGCACCGCCTAGTCCAACATTGCAGTATGGCAGACACTCAGCATGGCTTACGTTCTCATCACAGCACTCCGTCAGGCCTCCTAGCCTTTACTAACACCATAAGCCATACCTGCAACAGCAATGATATATCCACAGCCCTCTGTTTGGATAACTCAAAGGCATACGATATGGTTGATCACCAACTTGGACTCTGCACCCTGCACAGACTGTCTAGATACTGGAGCCTTCCAATGGTGTCAATCCTACCTGCATGGTCAACAGCAGGCTGGCCTCTGGCAGACCAAACCCTCTAACCATCTACCAGACACCCTCAGAGTACCACAAGGCTCTATCCTAAGGCCCTTGCTGTCCTCCATCGTCATTAATGACCGTTATACTGTCATCCCAAATGCCAGCTGTATCCAATACGCTGTATACCCTACTCTGATCTGCTCAGCCACATCTCCAGTACAGTTATGTTCAGCTACCCAGACCACCTGTAATACAATAGCAAACTGGCTTTCTGAACGTCGTCTGATCCTACATCCCAGTCACACTGGACTGCTGTTATTCCACAAACACGTATGTCTACCACGTTCACCGTTACCATAACAACAACCGATGGCACAATACTCTACCCTGACCCATCTCAACAACTATTAGGTGTCATCATAGACAATAACCTCACATGTGACATACATGTTAACCAGATTAGCCAAGCCATCAATAGAAAGCTAGGGTCACTTTACAGAATTAAAGCCTTCCTAGCCCCTCCAGCTAGAGGTGCCATAGCTCACTCACACCGTGTTGCAGCCCTTCTGTATGCATCCTCTACTCTCACATATGAACAAGACTGTCCTTAACAAGCACTGGATTTGCTACAACCACATTGCCAGGCTTGCCACTGGCCCGCCTGGTAGGACACATCATTGCATCAATCTAAATCAGCTTGTTTGGCTTGCAATACCCAGCCTAATACAGTATAACCAAATGATTATGGCCTATAACATCCTGTATAATCCGGACAATACTCCTGCACTTAAATTACACTCACCCCTATAACAATCCTAGACCGCTTCGAGCCTCTAACATTGTACTGCTTCGGACTAGCGAGTCTATTAACACAGCTGGTGATTCTGTCTTTGCAAACCCTGTACGTAGATCCTGGAACCCACTTCCAGCTGATATTACCCTAATGTCCACCTTAGTTCATTCAACAGTAGACCCAAACAACATTTGTCATGTAACTGGCTATGTCAGTGTATCAGGCCTGGCTAACTCGGATGTGTAACCTGTGTGAACCACTGTACTGTGTAAATACAATGTAATCCTGGCTTGTGCTCAGGTCTGACATTAACCTGTGGAACATGTTGGACCTGCTTACTTATGTAATCTCTGTTCATAATCTGTTTGTACTATGTCATGCTAGTATTTTCTAATGCTGTATCTGCTACCCTCATAGCTTGTCTCCACAGGCCTACCCTGGGAATGGATATGCATCCAGTTGGGCTATCCCAGTCAACATATGTAGGACCAATAAATGTATCAATACATGCTATTACAGTGACAACAATACCAGGCAGACATTGCCACACACTGACAGCATGCTGAACACACTGCGGCATACGTAGGGACTCAGACTAGCAGCCTGCCTGTGCATCACACACCTCCGCAGCTGGCACACAGGCATATGTTCCGTCGGAACACAGCACATGCCACACATGGCACGCACATCCCCTGTACCGCACACCCACAGCCTGTAGGGCTACACAACACACCTGCTACAGATGTGTCAGGTACCTGTCATGTGTGCTGCACTGGGGTCCCGCTCAACAGGCTGTATCTGGTGAAGGGCACAGTGATATGACTCAGGGGCACTATGGTCCACCACAGCACACATGCATACAGGTCAGACAGAGGCATGGACAGATATGACTCACTCATTGACCATGCCAGTGTGGCTGCCTGGGACATACCTCCCTGGACTACGTGATAGGGAACATAGAATGGATCTCTCAGCATTTGGCACAGGCCAGTATGAGCCTGATATTAGTTGCCAACATACTCTCCCCAGGTATTCTACCACTATATGTGGGAAGGCTGTTGTATGTCTACATTATGCTCTGTCTCCACTGTCATTCATAGGATATCCACTGGCTGTCAACGTGTGCTTACATGCTAGGGAAGCCACATTGCTGTTCACGGGTCATCTTGCACATGACACACATGGCCCGATGTATACTGGCAAGGCTCCTTGGTACACACATACTGCCTTATGCTGCAGGACATGGTTTACATAGCAACCTCCGTGGGTATCACACAGGTTAGGACACTGACAGTGCTGCTACACAACTACAGCAGTGTACACCGGAGGATGCATGCACCGGACACTGCCCTCAGCACGGTGAACCACAGTGTCTGTGCAGTACCAGATGCATGAGTCATGGCTCACAGGTGTTACCCATCACTGACAGGCTATGCCCCTTACCATGCCTGTCATCCCCTACACATGTACCACACATGGATAGGGGTGTGGTATCCCGGGTCAACACAGATACACACACCTCCAGGTTGTTGGCATAGCACAAACCATCAGGGCCTACTCAGGTGCAGCTAACAGTGTGTCGGAATGCCATCTGGTCCATAGCATGGCACACACAACCCTCACATACACAGGAAGACCACCTACCCTCCATAACAACAGCGGCAATATGACAGTCCCATGAACTGTGTTTATAAGGCCATACTGCATCCAGCCAAACATTGTGTGTGAGCATTGCTGTAGCTACAACACTCTAGTTGACGGGTTCACAGCATGTGGTCACCGAAATGCAGTGGAATGACATGTTACCACTACCACAACAGGTGGGAACATACAGCACCTGTACATTGACTACATGTACACTATATGGGCCAGACCAGATGTGTATCCCCTGCTGTAGGTCTTTCACCATAGACACCCACACTGTCTAGGGACATACCACGTGCGGACTCTGCACAGCAGGACACACAGTCATATTGGTATACATTGCTAATACCATTTATCCACACAAAGCATGTGTCAGACATGGTAACTACTGCGGCTCACATGTATTTCTGTGTATGTGTCACATACATACATCATGTGTGCAATGCCATTGCTGGGTTAGGCAATGGCATGCATTGGAATGTACACACACCCGCACAAGGTCATACTGTGTGACACAACCACACGCGATAGTTGTGGGTTACCCAAACATACCTATCTGTACTCTGACAATGGTAATAGACACAGTAGCAGAGCACACTATTGGCATTACTAGCCAACTAGCCCTGTCTGGCTGTGCTGATAGTGTGGTGACATCCCCTGTGTTTACTGGTGGGATATGCAGCATCTGGTGTACAGTATTATTTGCCAAAAGGATCTGTACCCTCACACTTGCATTTACACACACCCTACTACCCCCACACACATGCAAACGTGCCATATGCAGGATTCATTCCCCTACCTACCTATGTCATGACACGTGGGAGGGACGCATTAGCAAAGCGCACTGTTCGGTTTACTACATAGTTCCTCGTCTCCGGATATACTTAGTGGGTGCTGACAACATCAGTACTTTGAAAGGGTAATGTGCATCAGGTGGTGTGATCACCTGGTTGCCAAAACTAACATGTCTTTCATACGGACATGCACGCACACACATGTATGTACAGGTTTCAAATCCCTACGTAATGACATTACGATACACAGGGGAAACACATTAGCAGAGCGCGCTATTCGCATTACTGGGAGCCTTCCCTTCTCCTGCTGTACCTATACGGTGCTGACATCATCTGTGTTAAGAAAGGGGTGTGTGCATCCTGTAGTGTGTTCTCCCATCTGGCAAAAGGAACATTTCCCTCATACATACCTGCACACACACAATCACCCCTGCTGTACCTATACGGTGCTGACATCATCTGTGTTAAGAAAGGGGTGTGTGCATCCTGTAGTGTGTTCTCCCATCTGGCAAAAGGAACATTTCCCTCATACATACCTGCACACACACAATCACCCCCCCCTCCAAACACATACACACGTGGCATCTGCAAGATTCAAACCACTACCTGACTATGTTCCGACACATGTGACGGACGCATTAGCAGAGCATGCTATTCGCATTACTAGGAGGCTTCCCTTCTCCTGCTTTACTTATAGGATGCTGACATCATCTGTGTTAAGAAAGGGGCGTGTGCATCCTGTAGTGTGTTCTCCCAGTTGGCTAAAGGAACATTTCCCTCTCACAGCCTTTCACACACACAAACCCCACTCACCCACACACTGAGCATTTGCAGGATTCAAACCCCTACCTAACTATATTATGACACTTAAGGGCGACGCATTAGCAGAGCATGCTATTCGCATTACTGGGAGGTTTCTTTTCTCCTGCTGTACTTATTGGGTGCTGATGTCATCGGTGTTTAGAAAGGGAATGTGCATCCTGTAGTGTGTTGTCCTATTTGCCAAAAGGGACATTTCCCTCACACACACTACCCACCTCAGACAAGCACACACACTTGCCATTCATAGGATTCAAACCCCTACCTAACTATGTTATGACACTTGAAATAGATGCATTAGCAGAGCGCGCTATTTGCATTACTGGGAGGTTTCTTTTCTCCTGCTGTACTTATTGGGTGCTGATGTCATCGGTGTTTGGAAAGTGAATGTGCATCCTGTAGTGTGTTGTCCTATTTGCCAAAAGGGACATTTCCCTCACACACACACTACCCCCCTCAGACAGACACACACACTTGCCATTCACAGGATTCAAACCCCTACCTAACTATGTTATGACACTTGAGACGGACGCATTAGCAGAGCGCGCTATTCGCATTACTGGGAAGTTTCTTTTCTCCTGCTGTACTTATTGGGTGCTGATGTCATCGGTGTTTGGAAAGGGAATGTGCATCCTGTAGTGTGTTGTCCTATTTGCCAAAAGGGACATTTCCCTCACACACACTACCCCCCTCAGACAGGCACACACACTTGCCATTCACAGGATTCAAACCCCTACCTAACTATGTCATGACACTTGAGACGGACGCATTAGCTGATGGGAATGTGCATCCTGTAGTGTGTTTTCCTATTTGCCAAAAGGGGCATTTCTCTCCCGCAGACTTACACACACACCAACCACACTCTCACACACTTACACACACACCAACCACACTCTCACACACACACTGAGCATTTGCAGGATTTGAAACCCCTACCTAATTATGTTATGACACTTGAGACGGACGCAGTAGCAAAGCGCGCTATTTGGATTACTGGGAAGTTACTTTCCTCCTGCTGTACTTATAGGGTGCAGACATCATCTGTGTTTAGAAAGGGGAATGTGCATCCTGTGGGGAGGCAGACACCAAGCACACTCTGGCTAAGCTGTCATTCCCTAGGGCAAACGGCCTACTGTTGACCTCTACACCCATATGTTTAATTGTCAAATGCACATTATTTGTTGCTGATAGACTGTTTGCACATCTTTATTGCCATAACATTCCCTGTTTGTATGAACAACTTGTGCATCTGTGGAAGATGTTTGCATATGGGAGGGATCCACTATATCACGTATGTCTCTGTAGTCATCTAGCTGTGTGCACTGGGCAGACTGCTATAATGTGGTTGGTTCCTGGATTACAACATAACAATACCAGCTATGTGTGTCCAACTGCTACACCGAGATTTGGCCTAAGTGTGTGAGCATGCCCAGTTCAGCCTTCCCATGGCATGTTGTCAATGTATGTGAGCATGCCCAGTGTGAGCATTCCATATGTTGGACTCTGCAGCCCACCACATTTGTGGATGGGTGTGAACTTCAACAACTATCACCCGTTTATGGTTGTGTGTTGTGTGTCATGTTGTGTAGTTACGGTACAACTGCTTTGTGTGTGAACACAACAGGGTTATACTGTGCCTGCAGTGTTTGCATGGGATAATTTGCATACAGTTGTCAACATCCTTTCACACTGACCTAACACTGTAGTACTGTATAGTGTACTGGTAGTACTTTGACTGTGGTGGGCAGTATCCTAGGCTTTACTGCTATCACTGCTTTACATTTCGATAGTGGGCGAAACAGCCTGGTTACGGGCCAGTTGTGTACATCTGACCATGTTGCATTCTGTTCAGATATGAACTACTTAAACCAGGCTTGTCCGACATTGGTAGTGTATTCCACAACATAGGTGTACATTTGCAAACACTAGTGATGTGCCCTAGTCCATGTGTAATGCTAGCTGGGGAGTATGTTTGTCCTTCAACACACATTGTAAGTGGAGTTTGCCATGACATTTGTCATGGTTAGTATACTGTGCCTCTGTCTACCTGTGACATGACAGTGGTACCCAGGTTAAATCTACCATCTCCCATCCACTCATCTGGATTCCTATTGAGGTAGATTGATATGTGACTCTATGGGTAGCCTGTGCTGGGAGTGGCTTCTGTGTTATGGAGCACGCAGTACAGCTTGTCCTATGTAAGTCAGTGCTGGGGTTCAGGTCTCTCATGTGCATAGCTCACTGCCATTCAGGTGCAGCATGTTTATTGATGCCAGCAACACAGGCAACACATGGCATCTGGGCAAGCTCTTTGATACTCCTGATGAGGTACTGTTGGGGACTTTACAGTTGCTGGAGGTGTCTGCTGAGGTACATCCCACAGGGGCGATTGTAGTCAATTGTACCGCTGATGATGGATGACTGCAGAGCCACAATGACCTCCCCTTATCTAGATCTGACAGCCTTCGTGATTAGGTGGGTATATGGTATGTTCCTGTAAACACTACAGCACATGTGTGTCCAATGCAGGATATCTATCATCTTGTGTCCCCAGGTCTCTCATTACATGTTGACTACATAATGGGTTAACACATATGTGGTAATTGGTGGGCACTTACTGTATATCCACGGGGGTTGACTATACACGTTTCTGCACTTAGCTTGCTGACATGGCTATGGCACCGGTTGTCTGTTTCTATGTGGCCCTTTTGTGGGATGCTTGTGTCAGCTGGTGGATCATATGTGGTGAGCAGTTTGTAGTCCTCTGCAACCATGTTCGGACACAGTCCTTCCATGTTTGCCTGTACCTATGGGACATATATACCAGACGGGGGAGATCCCAGGACGAAGCCTTGTGGGATGCCAGTTATATCTGGTTTGTAGTCTGACATGGCTGCAGCATGTCTGACCATGTCTGTTCTGTCCTTGGTCTGGTTTGCAACTCCTCTACTGACATGTGGGTTTATATTTAAGCTGGTGAGCCTATCTATGATGAACGCGTAGGGTATTGTATAGATGCCTTTGCACGGTCCAGATACACTGTGTGGAGCACATTGCCCTCATCAATGACCTTACTGGCTGTTTCAATTGAGTCAAACATGGTTAGGGGCAGTATCTGCACTTGGGTGGGCCACACTGGGTTGGGTCCAGTGTCAGTAGGTCCCCAATATCTTTATGTCTGTGGTACATGCTGATCCTTTCCATAGCTGTGCAAACCGAGCTTCTCAGGATTCTGGGGTGGTACTGTTCAGTATCCATTCAGGCAACACCTTTGTTGAGAAGGACCACTGTTGTTGTACACTGCTCTTTGGGTACATATTCTGTGGTAAGACTGACATTGAACAGTAGTGTGGTTTTGCATTCCATTCATCCTGGAGTCCATGTTGCACTAAGCCCAGGACAACATCTCATACCATTGCTGCTGTGTGTTTTGCTTTGTAGATGTTGGCTGTTACCTCAGCATCTGCAATGTCAGGGGGCCAGCAGTCTGCTGGGATAGATATTCTGCATTCGGGGTTTTGCACTGCACCTGTCAGGATGTATGTTGGCAGTATGTGTGTGTGTTTGTGATATTTGTGTGATTCAGGGCATATCTGTGAATTCCCAACATGGTTCCTACCATCAGTTGTGAAGGCCTTGGGATTATCCTTAGTGTCCTGTACAATTTGTATCTTCATAGGTTCATAGGGTCATACTAGGCTATCCACCCTGGGCATTTGTTAGCCTAGCCAGAGTGTGTGTGGCTTTTGACACCCCTTGCTATGTGCATATTATGGCCATTGATGTTTTGCTTGGCTGTGCCTCTGTCTGGACATGACACAGTGAAGACCCCCAGTGTAACTCTACAAACATCCATCCACTTGGCAAGATTCCTGTTGAAGAGTGTCAGTGAGGGGCTCTGCCTAACATGGAATGGGATTCTGGTCCAGGGTGTGGGGTGCCTCTGGAATATGTATCTGTCCCACCAGCACATCCTATTTCATTATTAGTTGAGGTTGACATCTCTCCCTCTCACAGCTCCAATGGCTTTGTGTTTTCTAGGGTGGGGCATGTCCATTACTCCTGTGTTGGGCATGGCCTCCTACAACAGGCATGCAATGCCTCTGTGTAGGCCGTATGTGACTGGATTCAGCTGGGGTGTCTACAGCCAGGCAGCATATGACATGTATTTGTGACCCTTTATCCTATTGGTGAGGTACCTTTGAGGTCTTTCTAACTGCTGCAGGTGTCAGGTAAGATACATCCCATATGAGGCATTGTACTGGATTATGGGTGTGATTGGAGAAAGGTATAGGGGCACAATGACCTCTGTTGCCGTAGATGTGACTTCTTTCCTGCTACAGTGTCACATGTAGACAGTCTTCCTAGCCACATTGGCAATGTGGGTGTCACATAACAGGTTACTGTCCACGTATGTCCCTAGGTCCCTGGTTCCTCTTTCTATACATACTGGTTTACCACCTATGTGGTAATTTGTGGTACCTTGTTTGTTATTTGGTGGGACATTCATACTGTCCATTGTCTTCAGGACGGCTGGGTGGGGTTATTGTGTGTGTGGGTGCGGTCTGTAGCATACTACAGACTGCACAGCAGTCTTGCCTACAGTTAGTTGCATATGTGTGTACTCCAATGCCTTGTGCATTGTCAGTTACCTGGACGTATGGGTGTCTGTGCTGACTAGGATACTCACCCTCCTTTTATGTTTCGTTCCAGGGTTTGGGGCCATGACACATGATACGTGGTATAACCTGGTAGTGCTGGTGTGCTGTCAGGAGGCTTGCAGCAGGATTCTGTCACTGCACAGACATCGATGTTCTCCATTCTGGGGATGGCCTCGGGAGCATGCATATTGGGGTGTACACATCTGGCATTGGTCAGCATTTCCCTTATGTTTCTTCCCACTTATGTTTTGTAGGGTGGTGGGTCAGTCTTTTCAGCCTTGCCTACGAAAGGCTCTATGGAGGTGGCAAAGGCCTTATCCAATATTCAGACGTCCAGGGGTAACAGGTGCAGGCCATCCCAAGGACAGCTGCATGGCTTGTCAAGCATGACATCCCAGGCAGACAGACATTGCATCCCCTTGGACTAACACCAGTAAGTGTGCCACTTGCTATGACTGATCATTCCATGTTTGTACTGTGGCATTACTCTTGTAAGGGTAGGATGCTGCGAACGGTGAGTGTCATACCGGCCTGGACTACATAATCAGATAGCTCATCTATGTCTCTTTTCCTGCAGTCTAGGTTGGTACATCTCAGGTCATTCACACCAGCATGGACTATGACTGCATCATATTTCTACTTGCTTTGGAGTGACCTACATACTTCTGTTATGTGGCATATTGTGGCAGCCTACAGGCAGCTTGCTGTACCCTTTCCCTTGTTCAGTCTGGTGTGCAGGACAGTGGTGTGTCTGACTATGGAGTCACCTATTACAACTGTATCAGGCATGTTGTTTCTCCTTCTGGCCTGTGACTGTTTGGCACACCAGCTTTGTGTGCTATGTGTTGCATGTGCTATGTTTGGGGGCTGTTTGATTGGATGTCTGCTTTAGAGGCCTCTGTTGGTGTGCTGTGTTTCTAATTTGTGCCTCTGGGAATGTTTGTCTGTGTTTATGTGTTTGGTTTGCAGTTGTGATAGGTCTATGTGGGACTGTGTTTGTGGTGTGTGTGGTTACCTTCTCCTACTGACTCGTTTTGGGAGTACTGGGTTGAGGGAGCTCAGCCTCCTATTTGGATGGATGGTTGCATCTCTCACATATTTTTGTATTTCTTGGGTGGAGTTGGGGGTTGTCTGTGTACTTGGGCCAGGTGTGACATTGCCTCGGGATTCACAGATTCCACTTGTTGTGGCTGGCCTTAGTGGATTGCATGTGTGGACAGATGTTATTGCCATACTACTGATCTGTGCTTACTTCATTGTTTATGTTTGCTCTATCATGTAGTAGCTTCCTCGTTCTCTTGCATGTTTTGGTTATGGGTGGTGTCCACCATGCCAGATATAGGCACTGTGTCTTGTTTTAATTTAGGACTGCATAATCCAAGCATTCCTGGCAGTGTTCATGGAATGGCTGTATTACAGGTTCTGTGGTGTGGCCCATATTTTGCACCTGCACGGGACCTTTAATGGATTCCACATCAGTTTGGAGGGGTGCAGATATTGCTTAACACATGTTTTCCACTGTGGTTTCCCGGCCAGGGACTGTGGTCAGGTTTTGGATATCCAGTGTGATTACTCTATGGTCTGGTTTTACCAGTGAGCAATACACTTCTCATCTTGACATCCAGTACCCATGTTGCTGATTATCACATCCGGTATGCTTACCCCTCTTGTGGGAGTGGTACGTTGTTCCTGGGCCTTTTGGTTTGTGGTTTCTATGAACCTTTGTCCGACACTGTTGGAGCTAGTATAATGTTCCAAGTCTATATGTCTGGGTATTTGCAGTCACCCAATATAATGTGGGTTGGAGGACTTGATATATTCATGTATTCCAGCATAGGCCAGATGCAGTTCCTGGTGTTGGGACAGTAGTCTGTAGCAGGCTATAAACTGGGGGGCAGTTTTAGCCACTGTTACTTGAGCATGGCTAGTCCATGCTGCTTTTTGTTGTGGTACCGACATGGGGGTGTGGTTATCCTAGCCAATTCTTGCTAGTCACACTCCTTTTGTAGCTTGTTCCAAGTTTTGCGGCTGTACAGCACAGTATGGGGTGTAACCTGGTAGTGTTAGGGTGCTGTTGTTGGCCTTGCCTCAGTTTTCTGTTACAGCACAGTTATCAACATTCTCCATACTGGGTGAGTCCAGACTGCATGCATCTTGCTGTTTCAACTTATCCATTATCTTATTCTTATCCCTTCTGGTACCTATGGAGATAGGTTTGTCTTTTGAGCCTTACCTATTCAGGGCACACTGTGGGTGACGACAGCCTTTGCCAGTATCCATACGGCCTGCACTGATAGGTGCATGCCAGTCCTAGCGGGTGGTGCATCATGTCATGCTCAGCATGTCATCCCAGACTGGCACACATTGGGTCCCCTTTGACTAACTGCGATACTTCAGTCAATTGTTGCACTTGATCATCTCGTTGTCATGTTGTGGCATGATGCTTGGTGAGGATAGGATGTTAGTCAGGGTCCACAGGTGTGCATATAGTACTTGGTGTTACATTACTTGACACATAGCATTCATGCCTCAGGTGGTGCAGCAGGGCTGCCTCTGTCGGATGCGCATATTACACTTCCCTGTACATGTTTGAGGGCAGGTTGTGTCATGTTAGGCATCCCTGTTACTATATGAGTGAGTCAGAGAGGGGTATCATTCCCAAGGTTCCTACTGTGCCAATGTATGTGCTATGCATTGCCTCTTTGCCAAGGCCAGGGCATACTGGGCACGCCTCCTTCTGCCTACTGGGGCAGGCTCAGGTTGTTCCTCCTCCGAGTCACGCTCTGCCTGTGCTGGCCTTGGCAATGGTGGGGGGCTGTTTGGCCCGGCCCTATGCTGTTCCTGCTGCAGCTGTTTTCGCAAGATCATATTATGTAGCATAGCACATACCATGACAATTTGGGTACATGTAGTTGGTGTGTACTGCAAGGCTCCACCAGATGTGTCCAGACACCGGAACTGTGACTTGAGCAGCCCAAACACACGCTCTATCACATTACGTGTTTGTGCGTGTGCCTCATTATGGCGTTCCTGTTCAGGTGTGTGTGCGTTTCTGATGGGTGTCATCAGCCACGGCTCCAGTGCATAACCTGCATCCCCCACTAGGTGTCCGTGTGGGATGTCCCCATTGGCAAATGTCTGGTACAGCTGCGTCAAATGCCAGATGTGGGAATCGTGATAACTCCCAGGGCAGCCAGCACACACATTCATTATTATGCCCTGGGCGTCACACGACCTGGCAGTTGATGGAGGGGAAGCCCTTGTGGTTTATGTAGGCCCTACCCCGCTCTCCTGCTGGTGCTTTGATGCGTATGTGCGTGCAGTCTATAGCACCCAGTACCTCAGGGTATTCCGCTATTTGCTGGAAGAGACGATATTGCTGGCCAATACCTCACGGGCATTGGGGAAATATACATGATCACCGACATGTGCTGACATGGCATCCAGGAACTGGTGTAGTACCCTGGAGGCTGATGCCTGTGATATCCCCATCATATCGCCAGTTGGTCTCTGGAAGGTACCTGTTGCTAGTATTCTTAGGCCAACACATACCTTGGTTTCCACTGGGATGGGTTCCCCTCTGTTGGTTCTGTGTGTGAGGCATGGCCTGCACAGCTCAACAATCTGCTGCAGGAGCTCTCTGTCCACTCTATAGCTCTACTATCTCCAGCTCATGTAACCCGTGGTAGGTGACCCTGGGCCTGTACACTCTTCTCCGTCTCCTCACTGTGGGTTGTCTGGCACCATCTGCATTGTCACCACCCTCAGCAAGTCGCCTATGTCTCATTAAGACAGCTATGGCAGCCCCTAGCATTTCTGCTCTGAGTTCAGCTTTTTCAGTTTTCACTTCTATTAGCTTACTCCTGTTTTGCAGTGTCTCTTAATGACAACATCCTGCAGTACTGTTTGCAGTGTTTTAAGTGCTGGGCTGGCCTACTAATTTGCCTGTGTAATTGCCTGCTTCTAATTATTTTCACCTGCTAGCTTCAACAGTTATCCCTGCTAGCTTCCTATTAATTCTGTTGCTTCCTTTTTCCTTTCTGTTTCCTCAGGGGGGAGCAACTTGCATACTACCTGAAACACGCTCACAGTGGCTTAAACGCGTGCACACGTGCTTACACGGTTAAGGATCTACTTATTCAGGTTTAAACACGCGTACACCCGCGCAAACACTGTTACACGTCTGCCAACAGCCTCCAACATACTTAGACTGTCTTACACGCGCGTACACCCGCGCAAACACTGTTACACGTCTGCCAACAGCCTCCAACATACTCACACTGCCTTACTCGCGCTTTATTGTGCGCACACGTGCGCATGCACGGCCAGCAAGAAACTTTAGTGTAGGTAACAGTGTACGCCTTCCATTTCTTGTCTTTCCTTGACTTATCTAGTGGCACACCTCTTTCCATGATCTGTGCCTGTCATCTGTCATGTTACACTGGCCTCCAATGAACTGCGTTTCTTTCTACCATTCCCCCCAGTGATGTCACCTATCTCCTACTCTATTCCTCCCCCTTTTGTATCTCTTACACTACTCAGGCCGTGCTCATTTGCTATGTGACTGTGGTATTCAGTATCCTAACCCTCATTTACATACGATTGCCTACTAATGCTTATTTACATGTCTTAGACTCAGCTTCCCCCCTTAGCAACCACTACACGGTGGCCATGTTGGTTTTGGTCTTCTGGTCCCTGCATTGTCATTCCATGTATTACATGAATCCCACATTTGTGGGTTTATACCCTTCTTTTTTATGCTTTTATACAGCGCAGCCCGTTTGCGCGGGGCTGCGCTGGGTTTAAACATCGGCGATTGGCGAAAAAAAAAATTATATTTTTAATATTTTTGCATCGGGTTATCATGCCAATGGCCACATATTTGGCCATTGGCATGTTGCCTGATTCATATGCAACCTTTTTTGGGAGCTGACATCGCTCCGTTGTGGATTTTGCAGAAATGTACTCAGTTGTCAACTGAGTACATTTCTGCAGCTAAAACGTCTCCTACACGGACTGGTTTCTGCTTCGTGGATCGCTAATATACCTCATTTGCATACCTTTCTGATGCAAGTGAGGTATTTAGCTTGTCCACGCCCAGTCCGTGTAAGAGACGTTTTAGCTGGTCTCTTACACGTAGTTTAGGGCTGTTCCTGGATCGCGAGGCTTGCATGGAGTGTTGCACGTCTCTTACACTCCGTGCAAGCCTTCGTGAATCCTGCCCATTGTTAATCTCTGCTATCTATGCTCAAATGTATTTTTATATGTATGACATTATGTCTTCTTATATGTTACTATATTGTCTCTTTTGAACTGTATTGGTATTTGGAGATTTTCTCCCCGGGCCTCCGCTGAAAATGGACCTGTGTCCATTCGGACTTTCCAGGTAAACAAATGTAAAATAAAAAAATAAAAATAAAAATAAATAAAATATTGTTTGGAGTATAGTATGAATAGAGAGAAAACCATACACAGAGAAGATTAGAAAAGAAAATCAGATGAAGGATAATGCAGTCTAACTAATTAAGAAAAAGGAAAATAAATAAGATATAATATTTTATAGAGTATACTCAGACAGTAAATAAGGTATAATATTTTATGGCATACACTCCCAGATTACATCCAGAGATAGTCTGTGCACCAAAGAAGTGAAGGCAATGAGACTGTAGAAAATATAAGGTGTTGACAAGAATGCAGAAAGTGAGAGGAAGGAAAGTAAAGGTATATGTTTCACTCACTCAAGCTTATATCGCCTGTTTGTATACTTCCAGTTCACACCCATAATGCATTTTGGCATCCAGAACTTCTTTGGGTCTGGTCTTTTTAACTAAGTGACTTACCAGCTAATAACAGGCAGTATTATAAAGGACAAGGATTTATTAACAAAATGACACTAAGATTGTTATTCTTATTATTAGGATGTCCTGCAGTGGAGGAATTAATCTTTACAATGTTCCTATTTAAGTTCATAGTTTCATAACTCAGAGGCCTACATTATATTGAGGTGTATGGTGTATAACACCAGTACAGGAGACAGGGCAATTCACTGTCAATGCTGGTTTATATAACACTGTATCGGAAAATTGTTAGTTGTTTGTCAGTAATTATGAAAATAAGCAATATTTCTTAATACTTCAAAAAACAAGTGATTTATAAACTGTTGCATGACATTAGATGAAACCTTAGATGCTGTTGAAGAAAACTGTTTTTGATATTTGCACTGTATTCTGCTCATTTTGAGAGATATCCAGTAGCATCTAAATTATTAATTATACAATTAAACATATGTTTTCATATTTCTGTAACTACCTAAATAAACATGCACTTATACAAGAATTTATTGTTGTCGTATGAAAGTTATGGTTAACAAAGATGTTCTAGCATTAAATATCTAAGTTGTACAATTTTCAAGATATGATATTGTGTTTGTGAAAGTTTAGAAAAAATACAGTTTGGAATTTGTGTGCATTATGTTATGGTATTTATGGAAAAGACTATTAATACACTGACTATTATAACTATAAACAATATTTCTTACTGATAGGATTGCTATTTGTACATCTTTAATAGCTTTTATTGTTCACAAAATATTTACATTTGTTTATCTAATGCTTTTCAAGTTGATTTTTCAGAAAATTCTCTGGAAGTCATGTAAGTTGAAGTTACCATAACAGTAGATTATTGAGTGATCACTGTTGCAATAAGTAGCCTTAGCTATGTGAGTTATATCCTCCCAAGGATATAACACCTGGTCAGCTTTCAAACCTTCAGAGCATCTTCCATGTCCCCAAACTGTCAAGCATTTTGGGCTTAGCTGACTGAAGCACAAGTATGGCATGAAGCCCTTCAAAGCTCTCCTGCCAACAGAGAGATAGGAGGCTGAGCCCTGAAAGGGCAATGCTAGGAACAACAAAAAATAAATGTCTGCACCCGGGCATAAAAACACACTAGGGGGGTGGAGGAAGGGAGCAGCTACTACAGCTAACTATGTAGGGAGGCCACAGTGGTACAGCGGTTAGCATTGCCACCTCACAGCAAGAGGTTCTCTGGTCTGATCCTCGGTTGGAGTGCCTTCTGTGCAGAGTCTGCATGTCCTCCCTGTGGTCGTGTGGGTTTCCTCCGGGTGATCCGATTTCCTCCCACATCCCAAAGACATGCTGTAGGTGGATTGGACACTCTAAATTGGCCCTAGGCGTGAGTACGTGTGTATGCATTCTGTGGAAGGCTGGGCGTCGGGCTGGCAACTCAACACCGTAAAACTCCACTGCCAATCATGAGCGGACAGGTGATCCGCTGTGGTGACCCCTAACTGATAAAAAGCTGAAAGAAGAAGAAGAAGAAGCCTAGCTAACTATGTATGGGAGGTGGAAGGAAAAGAGTCCAGGAGCCCCTGGAGGATGGTCCTAACAAAGCTTGATCTGAACCTAGAGGAGGAATCAAGCTTATAGTGCTCTGTAAAAGTACATACAAAGGAGTGATTAACAGCTTCTAGAATACTTCTACAATCCAACCCTTTCAAAAATACTACAGATGAGGCCAAGGCCTTGGTCGAGTGGGCATTGACTCTATCTGGGATAGTTTTGTAATGGTGAGTATAACAAAAGTTAATAGCCTTAGACAACCATTTGGAAATGGTCTGTTTTGACACAGATTGTGCCTCCTTCTTACCTTCACAAGAAATGAACAATTGATCCAAAGATCTGAAAGATTTAGTTCTGTTAAGATAGTACTTGAGTTGTCTGTGGGCATTCAAGGTATGGAGTATCCTTTCTCCTTCATTTTTAGATTCAGGAAAGAAAATGGGAACATGGGTAGTTTGGCTTAAATTAACTCAGATACCACTTTAGGCATAAAAGAAGGATTAGTTCTCATAGAAACACTGTGCTTATTAAAAATGAGATGGGGGGTTGATTCACTATAAGAGCTTGCAACTCAGATACTGTTCTTGCAGAGATTACCACAATCAGTAAAACTACTTTCATTGTTAAGAACCTCATGTCAGCCAGATTAGCTAGTTCAACTGGAACAAGCATTAGCATTGCTAACAGAAGATTAAGATCCCAAGGAGGTGTTACCTGTTTTCTTGGAGTTTTCTTATGCAAACCCCCTTTCAAGAACATTTTGACATGAGACTGCATTGAAATAGGAGGCTCCATGGGCATACGTGCTGAAATGGCTGATAAAGTAACATTGTTAGAGGAATAAGAAAGGCCATAGGATAGTAACAATCACAAATATTGTAAAAGCAGAGAACAATTAGCCCTAAATGGGTGCTGGTTATGTTGTTGGCACCAACTAGAAAACTGTTTCCATTTGCTAGTATATGATTTTCTATTAGAAGGCTTTCTTGCCTCAGTTAGTACATATTGCATGTCCTCAGTAAAGAAATGCATAAAAGAAATTACGACCATATCATCTCTGCAGTCAGTTGAAGATGATTGATGTTGGGTACATCAAACATCCCTGTTCTTGTGTGAGTAGATCTAGTCTGTGAGGAAGCTTGTGGTAACTGCCCCTGACCATTTGAAAAAGAAACATGATTACCTGCGCCAGAAAGGAGTTACCACAATGATCCTAGTAGATTCATTTTAGACTGGTGTCTTAGCTACTGAAATGGAAAAGGTGATAAATATGTTTCAAGAGAGAGTTGCCCCTCACAACTTTTACATGATATAAACAGGCAAGTTTTAAAAATCTGACCTACCTAGCACAAACCACGTTTGGGTACTGATTTGGACAGAGCTGATACAATTCCTCCTAATAACAGTGGGTTTAATAAAGCTATGGTGCTGAAGTAGTGTCCAGGGATGCACTATATTAAACAGTTGGTTGAGCATTACTGGAAATGTTTTCATGTTATTACAAGATTATACCAAGAACTGGTGAAAAACCTGCCTTTGTATATGACAGAAATATGAACATTAAAGTGCGATTAAAAAAGGGGAACAAGGTGTGTATTCAATCACCAGAATGTCTGGAATAACGTAATATAGGAAGTGTTCTCAATATTCTTATGTTGTTACTAAATTTAAGCTTAAAACTTTTGATTATAATTTTAAGTTTACATTTAAATATAATTGTATGGTACAGGCAATACAAACACTCGGTGCATTTTTGGAGGGGGACATGATTAGCCTTCAAGAAGTGTGAATATGTCTGAAATACATTAATGGCAGGATGTGTACAACTGTCACTAGAAGGTCTACAGAAAAGTTTACAGAGATTCAGAGAGAGAATTTGGAAATCAGAAAAGGAATGTTGGTGCTCACAGTAGATGATGTAAAGGTCAGTGGAGGCATTATATATGTGTCTTTTAAACAAAAGCTGATGTAGATATACAGTCAAAGTTGGGACAACAAGGGACTAGGGAGTGTTTTAAGGTGCCACTATAGGCTCAATTAATAATGAAGGCAGAAGATGTGGGAGAACCAGGCAATGCTATAACCTAGGGAGAGTGGATCAGAGTAGAGGTTGGAAGAAAAAATTAATTAAGTCTTAAATGAAAGAAGATGCAGAAGAAGTAAACAATGCCCAATGTAGTCTCATTTGTAATGGAGAGTCAGTGATAATAGTACATAAGAGGAATGTAAGCTGAGCTGAGGATGAGTGTAAGCAAAATGCACACAAAGATAGAATCAGGCATGATTTAGTCTTACTCTATTTGATCTTTTTATTTTTATTTCTTTTTACATCTATTCACATCACTTCTTTTTTCTTACATTCTAAGAGGACCTGGTTTGACTCTTCAACTAACAGGTACAGATTCACTTCATTTTACTTGACACTCCCATTTGCCTTCACTATTCAGAGGTCCCTCAGTGCTTGCTGGTAAAAAGCCCCCTTCCTTCGGATGGACATTAGCCATTTCGTGTGCAAGTGTTTGATCATCTGGTATGGGTCCTCATGACACTAGGAGATCAGCATGGTAAAAAACACCGAAACTATTTGCTTTTCTTCTCTGCTTGCCATACGTTTGCAATGTAGTCAGGGTATCCCAATGTCTAACATCTCATCAAAAGGCCATGGGGTAAACAGATAATTGTTTATATGACAAGCAACCAGTAACAGGAGTAGAATTCATTGACAATCAACACAGAGAAGACCTCAAAATATTGGCTAGACCAAACATCACCATACAGCTGCACAGAATGTGCAGAACCCTGGCATACTCAGTCAGTGTACTGACATGTAAAGGTGTGACTATTATCTTATCAGGGAAGCACAAGTGTGCAGGAGACAACTTTATTATACCTAGGTACGTAGCATCATACCAGCCAATCGACTCAGTCAACCATTAGGAACCTAGCCTCTGCAAAATGAATACTTACTCAGTCTAGCTATTAACACCTTAACATATTAACATCCTACAGAAGGGCCTCACTGAGACAGATGCCTGGTGTCAGAGCCATGGCCTCAAGCTCAATGCCAAAAAGTGCAGTGTCATCCCCTTTGGTAAAAACTCTGTTTTCTTAATGATGCAATGTAAAGTCAAGTCCTTTACAGCATGCATTGTTACTTTAGTTTTTTAAATGTGTAAGAGGTCAAGCAGGAATGAATCTTTCATAGCCCTCAGACCAAGCAGATCCCATAAGAGATGGAAAGAAGTTATGGGGCCTTTATTTACTTAAAAAGCTCATAGCTAAGATTTTCATGGTCAGTAATACTGTTTTTTTCATGATAATTAATGTTCGTATAGGCACATTGTGGGGGGCAGCGGTTAAGGTTGCCGCCTCACAGAAAGAGGTTGTCCAGTTCGATCCAAGGCTGGGGTGCCTTCTGTGCGGAGTCTGCATGTCCTCCCTGTGGTTGCGTGGGTTTCCTCCAGGTGCTCTGGTTTCCTCCCACATCCCAAATACATGCTGTAGTGGATTGGACACTCTAAATTGGCCCTAGGTGTGAGTGTGTGCATGTGTGTGCCTTCTGTGGAAGGTTGGGAGCCGGGCTAGCAACTCAACACCGTAAAACTCCACTGCCAATCATGAGTGGACAGGTGATCTGCTGTGGTGACCCCTAACTGGGAAAAAGCCGAAAGAAGAAGAAGAAGATTATATTATACTATGGGTCTGATTAGGGAGTAGTAGAGGGGACGATAACTTGTATGGATTTGGAAGATATGCCTTTAGTAAGTAATTGGAAAGATAGAATTGTCATTGATAACTAGGACATTGCCATCGATGGCAACATGTTTTTGTACCCTTAGTGGCTTCTGCATGAAGACTGGTGATCCATGTGAAAGAGGCAGTGGATGTAGGTGTAAGTTTAGTGGATGAGGTGTGAACATATGACAGAGGTCTTGGTCTACTAGTGCACTGCATGGGAGGCTTTGGAAGGGATTTCTTTAGCCCCTCAGTGTATGTGGGCTTAGTATTAAAGTTGAATTGCACTGGAGTGGAAGTATGCTGTGGCCTGACAATCATGGTTTGTGAGAAATTAGCCTTAAATTTGAAGAAATATTTATGCCTCTCATAGGAAGACACTATATTTGGTAGAAGTAAATAGTTGTGAATGAGTATAAATCAGTTGCTACACTGCCCCTGGGTTTGTAGTGCCAGCAAGTTGCCAACAAAAGAAGTAAATGTGGGCTGTAGTCCCATGATAGCAGATATGTAGCATACAGAGTCACTAC
Organism: Protopterus annectens; assembly: GCF_019279795.1. NCBI lineage: Eukaryota > Metazoa > Chordata > Ceratodontiformes > Protopteridae > Protopterus > Protopterus annectens. The sequence goes on along the minus strand of NC_056746.1, from coordinate 1,502,616,674 downwards.
AGAAGGAAGGATATATATTATATTGCTTTGTTATGCAAGATGCAATGCATATACCACTAATATATGATTGCAATACAAGATGAGATTATTATAAGGAAGACAATCAGCAAGGAGTTAAAGGGGGCTGACAAAGATCGGAAAGGGCACTAGGCAGGCACTGGGTTAGAAAAAAAGTGGATATGGCACAGTGCTGAAACCATGTTACACAAAGAGTGGATAGGACACAATGCAGGAACCATGTTAGACAAAGTGTGGATAGGACACAATGCAGGAGCTGGGTTAGACAAAGACTGATAGAGCACAATGCAGGAACTGTGTTATACAAAGTGTGGCTAGGACACAATGCAGGCACAGGGTTAGAAAAAGGGTGGATAGGACACAATGCAGAAACTTTGTTAGACAGAAAGTGGATAGGACACAATGCAGGCACAGGGTTAGAAAAAGAGTGGATAGGACACAATGCAGGCACAAGGTTAGAAAAAGAATGGATAGGACACAATGCAGGCACAGGGTTAGAAAAAGAATGGATAGGACACAATGCAGGCACAGGGTTAGAAAAAGAATGGATAGGACACAATGCAGGCACAGGGTTAGAAAAAGAATGGATAGGACACAATGCAGGCACAGGGTTAGAAAAAGAATGGATAGGACACAATGCAGGCACAGGGTTAGAAAAAGAATGGATAGGACACAATGCAGGCACAGGGTTAGAAAAAGAATGGATAGGACACAATGCAGGCACAGGGTTAGAAAAAGAATGGATAGGACACAATGCAGGCACAGGGTTAGAAAAAGAATGGATAGGACACAATGCAGGCACAGGGTTAGACAAATAGTGGACAGGACACAATGCAGGCACAGGGTTAGACAAAGAATGGCTAGGGCATGATGCAGGCACATGGTTAGACAAAGAGTAGATAGGGCACAATGCAAGCACAGGATTAGCCAGCACAATGATTATATTAATGTGGATAAGGAGAAGGCAGGATTAAAACTCACATAGTGCTCTATAGAGTTCCTCAGCAATGCCAACATGGATACTGCCCATATCGGGATTTACAGAGGAACATAATATGATATAGTAATGGCATGGGTGCCACAATAAACAGAGTTAGAGAAACAAAATAAAATACAGTATATTAATGCAATCAAGCACATAGTGCTGGAATGGAATGCCACAATTAAGACTGGCTTAAAACATCCAGTTTTATGGGCAGAATGGCTGAACAATACAGACACAGGTACCTTCAACAAGCATGATTAGAAAGCACAATAAATACAATGCACATGCATAATTACAAAATAATAATACTGTGGATAAGGGATTAGCTTGGATAAGGATTGCAGTGTCAGCATGGATCTTGTAAGTTAAGCAGATTTATTCAGTAAAGCAGCCTTGGGTGTTTCTAATAAAGCAAGCCTTGGAAAACACAATATGATATACAAATACAAATGCAAATATATAATTGATTTTACACAATTCTGAATATTAATGGAGATGTTGAGGCAGTTAGAGTCATCAAGTTAAATAATAAAATAATTATAAACAGGTATTGTAGTAAGTTAGATAATACAAAATGGAATTCAGTAATTCATTTCAGTGAATGAGTGCAGTAATGAAAAACTAAAGGCGTGACAGAAACAAATAATGGAACAGTTAAGGCCAGTTTGAATCAATACGAACAGTTCAAGACAAGTAAACAAATAATACAATAAGTACAGATAAATATATATGTAGCACAACTAGACAATGCAAAGTGTAACACAGAACCAGTTCGAATCAGTCCGACCCAGTTAGAACCATTTAGGACGAAACTGACAGATAATACAGTAAGTAACATAGCTATATTATATAAGTACAGTTTTTATCTAAGTAAACTTTTTTAAATAAAAAACAGATTGTCCTTACCCTGCTTTTGTAGGGAAAAACATGAAAGGGTTTTGCCCGTGTCTGGCTCATTGAATTAGAACAACAAAAGTAAGCACCCACTGGCTTCTATATACAGCTGACCTGAGTAGTGCTGCATATAGTACAGCTAGTCTGGTCCCAGATGAAACATAAACCAGAACTGTAGAAGTCTGTTTCCTAGCTAAGGTATTTGATAGTGCAACATAGAACATTTCAGTACAAAGCTGTCCTATGTTCCTCAGTTTAAAGCAATAACATTTAATCTTCCAGCTGACTGAAGCACGCATAAGAAAGCTGTCAACAACAACCAAACACTGAGGGAAAGGAGAAACAGCAGTCCAATGCTAAATTACCAGAGTAGGTCCCAGGTATGTCAAACTTAGCTGGGAAAGTCATGTCCTAGATGAAAAATGGGCTTGACTGGAGAAGTCTCTAACATAGCAGAGGCACTTAGAGCAGTTCAGCACAAGGCTGTCAATTGTTTCTCTATCTGAAGTAAACAAATTTAAATGGTCAGCCAAAAGAAACATGTAGAGGATCAGCTGACAACTGCTAACTATTCATTAAGGTTTATGTTGGAGCTAAACACTGGCACATGGAAGTTGTTACTTTTCATAGACTCAGTGAACCAATGATCTCGTTTGACTTTTATGTGAAACCAGAGTGCAAGGATGGTGGTACAGGGTGGTGCGTACTGAGATAGCTAAACAGGAGTCTTATATTCTCCATGTTGCTAAGAGCAGAGCTATGAGCAGATGAGAGTACCTAGTCAAGGATAACTTTCCTTTTGGACAATTTGTCTTGGGGCTTATATAAATGAATTGCTTCAGTCCAAATTGACTGGTAGCTAGGAGGTGCTACACATTCTATGAGTGTGACAATTGAATGTTATGAGGTAGTGTGTACATACCCTTTGGATGCAATCTTTGAATGTTGTCAGGTAGATGTACTCATCCTTTGGGTGTGACTAATGAATGTTACCAGGTGGGTATACTTATCACCTCATTGTAACCAATGAATGTTATCAGGTGGGTGTACTTCTCCTTCAAGTATGATCAGTGAATGTTACCAGGTGGTTGCATTTATAACTTTGGTGTGACTAATGAATGCTATCAGGTGGGCATACTTATCTGTTGGGTGTGACCAATGAAAGTTACTAGGTGGATACATTATTCTTTGGATGTTACCAATGAATACTGTCAGGTTGGTGTACTTACCCTTTGGATGTGACCAATGAATGTTTCCAGGTGGGTATTCTTATTGTTTGGGTATGACCAATGAATGTCACTAGGTGGGTGTACATACCGCTCAAACTCAAAATACAAGAAATCTGAACAGAGCCAAAACTAATCAATGGTATAGAGGCCCAGAAACAGGGATATATTTTAAATATTGCTCCTATTAACTCAGCAAGTAGCTACAATAACATGTTTTACATTATCATGCACATTCTGAAGGATATAAAATCTGAGACTCAAATATATGACATTATTTAGTGACTGCAATCCTCAATGATTTGCCATAAAACCACAAATTCTTTGAGGAACAGACCAAAAATATAAGGCAAGAATCTGGAAATTCTGGGAAATTATGGACATCTGTGTGGTATGGATGTGCTTATCCTTTCTTTAACCAATGAATGTTGCCAGTGGGTGTGCTTATCCTTTATATAACCTGTGAAGGCTGCCAGACCAGCTAGCTGGAATTTTGTAAATAATTCTATGTTATTTGTTTATAGTATTATAGTTTGTATGCTTATCTTACAAATGTAAGAAAACTATATGTTATGTTAAACAGTATGTTATGTGTTGAGCTTCAAGAATGTAGCCACAGTGTACCCTACTGGAAAAGAACAGAAATGTATATGAACTATATGCCTATGTAAATGTATGTTTTAATAGTAAGAAGCTGGAGCATACAGAGTTAACTTGCAAAACTCTAAGAAAATACGTTGAAATTGTTTACGAATGTGGTATCTCTCAGTTTCAGCTAGGAGACAGGATGTCTACAGCTAGGAGTTCTTTCTATTGTCTGGAAACAGAAATAATTACAGGTTTCAAAGGTAAAAGTATTTAACTGTTTTACAACTTCCAGTTGCAGGCAAGCTTCTAAACGATAAGTATTTTTGACACAGAGGTGTCAAATAGTGATGTCATCCAGCTAACCCAACAGTAATGTGTATTATTAATTTAAGAACTATCTCTCAGAGAAAGTCTGTGCATTTTGTATCTTGTCTTGGATCTGAACACATCCATATTCAGCACTTCACATCTGTATTTGCCTTGCTCTGTAAGTAAGACTTAGATCATAGTATAGTTAGAGATAGATAGGAATATAATAAGATTAGTATAGATGTTTTCTGTATTTATGTGAGACTGTCCTGCAATGTTGTTTTAAAGTATTTCCTGTGATTCTGAACTCTGTTGTCACTGTGTTGAGTTACTGAGTATTGTCTATTAAATATATTTAAACCTTTTAATTGTGGTTGGTTTGTTTAGAGATATTTAAGCTCATAGAGTACTTGCATATGTATTTGGTGACACTGTATAGGCCACTCCAATAGCCTTAAAGTCTTGGTCACACTTACCATTTGGATAATAGTAACATTACATAGTAAAATTAAGTAAAAGAACTCACCACTGCTACAGTGCTGACAAGTAGTAGCAAATATGTAGAAAAAAACAAGCACACTGCACCACCACGGTCATATGAAACGTATCACTGACACGCTGAATGAGCAAGTCCGGTCAGTTAAAAACAAGTTTTAATGAGCAACTAAAGTTTAAAAACAAAGTTCCTTGATCTTTACAATATGGCCATATCAAGCGTATCTCTGACATGCTGAATAGGCAGGTCTGGCCGAATGAGAACAAATGCCAATAAACAAAAAAAATTTAAAACAAAGTTTCTTTATCTCTACGATAAGTGCTTTCGATATGTTCTTCCTCAGATCATATGAATATATGACGGGACTGGGTTTAGTTTAAAAAGAGATATTCCCGGATGAAAGTCATGACTTCTTCCTTTCAGGGCCTTATAGTAGCTGATAAGTAAGGGTGGCTGGTGACAGTGATTACTACCTTATAGTCTGGGCAGAAGGAGGCATACTAGTAAACCTGTGCCAGCCTTCCCCAGGAGTGTCTGTGTGTTTGTATATAAATAAAATCTCAAAGTGTGTGTGTGTGTGTGCGTGTGTGTGTGTGTGTGTGTGTGTGTGTGTGTGTGTGTGTGTGTGTGTGTGTGTGTGTGCATGTGCGCGTGTGCGTGTATATGTGTGTTTGTGTGTGTGTGTGTGTGTGTGTGCGTGCGTGTATATGTGTGTTTGTGTGTGTGTGTGTGTGTGTGTGTGTGTGTGTGTGTGTGTGTGTGTGTGTGTGTGTGTGTGTGTGTGTCAGCTACTTGGGCAGGGACACGAAGCACTGGTTGGACAGCAAGGGTGCTGGAGGTTTTGGCTTGACCACCCGGCTGAGATCTTAACCCTATAGCTGTGCCAGTGGGGAGTCTTACTGGGGATCTGGAGAGAGAGAGAGGGAGAAACCAGCCCAAGACTGACTATGATCTATGTGTGCTCTTAAGAGAAATTGTATTTTACTGTGTGTGTACTTGTCATCCTCCCAATGTGCATGTCCCTCACTGGTGCTAGTGGTGAGGACTGAGGCTCCTTGATTACTCGGCCAGTGCAGGGACGTCACATAGGTTCATAGGTTCATAGGTATGTACTAGGCTATTGGCCCAAGGGCCTATGTAAGTCTAGCCAACAAGTTTCCCTGACTTACACCACCCAAGAAAGTTATTTTCCTGTGCCACTGTTGAGCAGAGACACAGAAGTAATCCCCAGGGTGTATTTCCTATTTCCCATCCACTCATCAAGATTTTTCTTGAAGAATGCTAATGAAGAACTTTGCTTGACATAGATGGGTAGCCTGTTCCAGAGTATGGGAAGTCTCTGCGACAGGAATCTATCCCTCCAGCATGTCCTGTTTATTGTGGTGATAAGAGTTTAGGTCCCTAGAGCATGTAGCTTGGAGAGATTGGGATTTATTTAGGTGTAGCATGTCCAACAGCTCTGAGTTTGACATAACTTTATATGTTAGGCAGAGTTCACCTCAGAGTAGGCGATATGCTACGGAGTAAAACTGGAGTTTTTTGAGACGGTCAGTGTAGGGCATTTGTTTGAGGCCAGTAATCCTCTTTGTGAGGTACTTCTGTGGCCTTTCCAGCTGCTGCAGATGTCTTGTGAGGTACATTCCAAAAGGGGCATTGTACTCTATAATGGGTATAATGAGTGTCGAGTAGAGAGGAACCATGACCTTTTTTTTCCTGGATGAGAACCCTTTTAAAATGAGGTGTGCTACGTAGAAGGACTTCCTGACTACTGTGGTGATGTGACTATCAAAGGAGAGACTACTGTCCACCTGGTTCCCAAGGTCTCTTATCACACATCCGGTGTTAAGTAGATTGCTGCCTTTGTGGTAGTTCATGGGTACAGGGTTTTTGCCAAAGTGGATGACAATGCACATTTTGGCATTGAGCTTGAGGCCATGGCTCTGACACCCTTCTGTAGGATGTTCACATCATTTGGGGACTTGAATATGGCTCCTAGTTTGCAGTCATCTGTGAATATCGTTAGCCAGAGGCTGTTACTTCAGAGAAGTTAATACCAAACAGGAGAGGTCCCAGGACTGAACCCTGTGGTACTCCATTTGTCACTGTTTTGAGGTCAGATTTGGAGTCTGCAACTTTTACAGTGTGGGTTCTGTCAGTGAGCCAGTTGGCAACCCATCTTGTGATGTTGGGATTTATACCTAGTTTAGTGAATTTAGCTATAATTCCAGAATGGGGGATGGTTTCGAAAGTCTTGGTGAGGTCAAGATAGGCTGTGTGAACCACCTTACCCTCATCTACGGCTTTGGTGACTGCCTCGATGAATGTTATCAGGTGAGTGTACATTTCATTTGGGTGTGACTAATGAATGTTACCAGGTGGGTGTACTTATCCTTTGGGTGTGACCAATGTTACCAGGTGGATGAACTTATTGCTTTGATATAACTAATGAATGCTATCAGTTGGTTGTATTTATCCTTCTGGTGTGACCACCAATTAATGTTAACAGGTTGTTGTACTTATCATTTGGGTGTGGTATGAGGAATGAATGTTACCAGTTGGGTTTATGTCATTTAACTGTGACAAATGAATATTAAAATCAGTTAAAATGAGCTACTCTACTTTTATGATATTGCATATCCTTGAGAAAGTATCCTCAGCTGTGTGCTTTTTGGTGTGATCATATCCAAATGCATCCATGTGTGATGATGTTATTAGCTTTTATTTTGGCAGTTAATAGAATTTTGTCTCTCTGGTTAGTCCTGGTAGTGGAAACCATGCTCATCAAATGGGACTGCTGTGCATCTTGTCTGTGTCTGCAGCACCTTTGTGACTTTTCTTTGAATGGAAGAGCTGCAGCCTGATTGTCAGTACCTTTGATCTGGGCTCTAAGCTGTTCTTCATAGACAGCAGCAGCACTTAAATCTGGTTTACGTACTAATATGCTAAAATGAAAAAAGAGTGGCTGTGTTTCATAGACTACAGACGATGTGTTCCAGATTAAGAACATTGCATTAAACTGAGGTAGGCCATGGTGCTTATTGTGAGAAGCATTAACTTGTATGGGACCAGGATAAGGGCAAATACCATGAAAGGAGTGAAAGAGTAATTTTATTTTTAGGTCCAAGTTTAGGCATCCTGTAATGCTTATGGTGGATGAAGAAAGATGCCATATACATCATAATTAGTAGATGATTATTTTTTAATTATTTTCCCATTCCCATGCCTACAGACATATAGCCCTATAGCCCCAGGATGGGTGAGCCACCAATAGGTATTCCACTAATATGTCCACATTGGCTCCTAAATTGCAAGGGTCATTGTTTGATTCCAGCTCATCCAGGACACACTCAGATGTTTATTCTTGTAGACCATGGAGCAGGGATGGTGAGATGATGTCTTACTGTAATTATGTTAAAAATACACTAATAGTCTTTTGAAATAAATGGAGGGTTAGGTTTAGTATAAATGGAAGTGAGCTATGCAGGAACCAGCAATCTAATCTTTCAGATATTTATTTATATTTGTTTGCCAAGGTAGAGCACTGATCACAAATGACCATTTGCAGGCTCAGCCTGGGTTACATGAATAGTCACAGGAAATTATACATCATCATGGTAGTATTATATAAATTGACTGAGTATAGGAAACTGCATATACATGGAGGTCAATATATTTAATGCACAAATACATGAAAGCATGCATTTACATAGAGGTTTGCATTTGTGTTGCAGTTAAACAAACATTTCAAAAACAAAACAATATGTCCATAGTTGTAAAAGAAGTAGGGAAAAATGAGGAAAATAGGGAAAAAGTGGAGCATAGAAGAGGAGAAGGACAGGGAGAGACGTAGCTGGTGAATAAGCACGACTCAGCAGTAGGTCAGCATATTACAAATTAGTAACCCCCAGCTGAGTATGTCAGGGCGCAGATTCTATGCAGTTCTGTTAGAACAGTTAGGTATTATCTAACAGGTAGGTTAGAATGTATGTAAGTAGACAGAAAGTGAGAGGTGCTCTGTTGTTGGCGACCTACTCTGTGGGAGGGGAAGAGATATATGGCATGCCCTGTATTCAGACAGTTGCAATCATGCTGTTTTTTTTTTTAAAGAAAGTACATAAATTGAGGTCTGACTGTGGTGGTGGTGCTGCGCCTCACAGTAAAATATTGTCCTGTTCGATTCTCAGCTAAAGCGTCTTCTGTTTGGAGACATGCGCGAATGGGCGTACCTTCGTTGAAGGTTGTGCATCAGGGTTGGCAACTTGGTACGTAAAAATCCACTGCCAATCATTAGCGGATCGGAGTTCCGCTGTGGTGACCCCTAACCTGGAAAAGCTGAAAGATACAACAACAACATAAATTGAGGTCTGAAAACTGCGTAGTCAGTGAGTTCAACTTTGTCTGAGGAATAGTTTTGCAGCAAGGACTGAGAAGCTGACTTGTCAAATGTAGCCTAAAAGAAGATATTTGTAGAGATGCTTACCTCTGTTTTGGCTGCTAAGGGTATAGGTCACAGATGCAGCAAACAGTGAAAGCATAGGTTGCTAGTCTTGATGAAGTACTTGAAAAGAGGGGAGCTAAGAAGAAGGTTGGCTCTGGCTTCTGTTACCAGTCACTTAAGCTTAGAAAGAGGCAGGCAATGATGTTCATTCTGAGGGGAGCTTGATATGATGTGGTAGATTTTATTTGAGAGGGTTTGAAGGGTGGTTATGTTTTTGGTAGAGACAAGCAGGAGATGCCACGTAAATTGCTTTAGTGAGATGGACTAATTAGTGACAGTATTTCCTAGGACAAGACTGGGAACAATAAAGTTAAATGAATCTCCCTTTTCTGAAAAAAGGAAGTGAAGTGTCATCACTGTGATTTGGTTGGCTTGTAGGATACCACAAGGAAAGCAGGTGAAAAAAGCAGACCTAGCTTAGAGATACACAGTAACTGGGCAGTTTGAAAGAGCTGAACTGTCCATATCATACACTCTAGTGCAGAGATGCAATCACTTTCTAGAAATACTTTTGTGGCTCCTAGTTGCTTTTCTTGATCTTAGCTTTTTTGTCTATGTTATAAATGCCATCAATTTTGAGATTTAATAAGTCCTTTTCACTTTTTTGTTTTGACTCTGGGATATTGCATATGAAAGTCTTTAGAGAAAAGTGGATGTTTATGAGTACAAGGAAAGAGCAGATTAAATGGAAAATAAAAACTGAGTCCTATGTTTTAAATTCATTCAGAATATCCATTGGATTACAGTGGGGCACATGGTCACAGCTACATGTCAGGGTTTAAGAAACACTAGAAGGATTAGGTGGATAGCAAAAAGCATGCAGTTTTCTAGCAATGTTATACAGCAAGGCTGTTTTACACTGGAGAAGGGGTCAGGTGTTTACATAACATGGGAGATTCTAAGTGAAATCACGAGATACTGTGTAAAAGTTCTGGAAAGTTTATACATTTTTTTTATTTTTATTTTTATCACTGTTTGTAGCATGACATATAAGTACACAACAACTTTAGTTGGTTAGCTGCAGACTCAGATGGTCTCAAAGCACTTAAAATATAAAGGCAGATATCTAAGGGGAAAGAGATTAGAAGCAACTTACAAAAACAGTGAGCAGGCTAAGGAGAGGGAGTGTTTTATAAGATCCTTTGCTCATTGTTTTCCTTAGGTAGTTACTTGCCATGCAGTTCAGTGGACAAGTAAGGAGCCTACCCCAAATTCCCAGTTGCTCATAAGCACTGTCTGGTTAAGTGGCTTGTTCAAGGTCGCAGAGCAGACAAATGAGAGGTGAGAGATTCGTATCCTATACCACAGGAACTGCAGCATGCAACCTTAACCATCTGTACCACCTGCCAGACTGTGTTATCACTTTTTCATATTTTGCAACAGCATTGCTAACTTTAATTAATTAATCAGTCAATTAATTGATTATTATACATTTGTTAACCAGGATAGTCCAACTGACCTAAATATGCCCTTTTCATTGGAGGCTGGGGAGAAAAGCTCCAAATAATGATACACCAATGGATATTACAGAGTAAATTGTAATAACAATAATATTCATAGAATACACAGGAAGTAAAACAAATGGCAAATTGTCTAACAAGCAGAGCAAACTATAAAAGTATATTGAGAAAATTATTTAGGTGTACAATTTCTATTTAAGGTTAAGGAAAATATCTCATAAAGGCAGTAATTAGAGTGATTGTAAGATTGTGAAGATGGAAAGAAAGTATAATCAAGGCAGCTTTAATGAGGAGTAGGAGTAACGAGTGATATAAATGAGCTGCAGGACTAACGAGTGGTATAAATGAGCTGCAGGACTAATGAGTGGCATAAATGAGGGGTAGGACTAATGAGTGGTATAAATGAGCTGCAGGACTAACGAGCGGTATAAATGAGCTACAGGACTAATGAGTGGTATAAATGAGGGGTAGGACTAACGAGTATCATAAATGAGGGGTAGGACTAACGAGTGGTATAAATGAGGAGTAGGACTAACGAGTAGTACAAATGAGGGGTAGAACTAACGAGTGGTATAAATGAGGGGTAGGACTAATGAGTAGTATAAATGAGGGGTAGGACTAACGAGTGGTATAAATGAGCTGCAGGACTAACGAGTGGTATAAATAAGGGGTAGGACTAACGAGTGTTATAAATGAGGAGTAGGACTAATGAGTGGTATAAATGAGGGGTAGGACTAATGAGTGGTATAAATGAGCTGCAGGACTAACGAGTGGTATAAATAAGGGGTAGGACTAACGAGTGTTATAAATGAGGAGTAGGACTAATGAGTGGTATAAATGAGGGGTAGGACTAACGAGTGGTATAAATGAGGGGTAGGACTAACGAGTGGTATAAATAAGGAGTAGGACTAATGAGTGGTATAAATGAGGGGTAGGACTAATGAGTGGTATAAATGAGGAGTAGGACTAACGAGTGGTATAAATGAGGGGTAGGACTAACGAGTGGTATAAATGAGCTGCAGGACTAATGAGTGGTATAAATGAGCTGCAGGACTAACGAGTGGTATAAATGAGGGGTAGGACTAACAAGTGGTATAAATGAGGGGTAGGACTAATGAGTGGTATAAATGAGGGGTAGGACTAACGAGTGGTATAAATAAGGGGTAGGACTAACGAGTGTTATAAATGAGGAGTAGGACTAATGAGTGGTATAAATGAGGGGTAGGACTAATGAGTGGTATAAATGAGCTGCAGGACTAACGAGTGGTATAAATAAGGGGTAGGACTAACGAGTGTTATAAATGAGGAGTAGGACTAATGAGTGGTATAAATGAGGGGTAGGACTAATGTGTGGTATAAATGAGGAGTAGGACTAATGAGTGGTATAAATGAGGAGTAGGACTAACGAGTGGTATAAATGAGGGGTAGGACTAACAAGTGGTATAAATGAGGGGTAGGACTAATGAGTGGTATAAATGAGGGGTAGGACTAACGAGTGGTATAAATGAGGGGTAGGACTAATGAGTGGTATAAATGAGAGGTAGGACTAACGAGTGGTATAAATGAGCTGCAGGACTAATGAGTGATATAAATGACGAGTAGGACTAACGAGTTGTATAAATGAGGGGTTGGACTAGCGAGTGGTATAAGGAAGGATGTTAATCTGTAGTGATTATAAGAAGATAAAGAACTCCATTTAGAAATCAAAAAGTGGTACTGCAGGTTTTAAGCAGTGTCTGTCTGAGCCATACGATCCTTATGACTATGTTAGTAACTATGAAGAGGATGCAGAACTTGCTTGTTAATCAGGTTAACGGGGAAAAAGGACACAAATACAGGGTTGCTGTAATCTACATCTTTGTGTAGTAAGGCCACTGATTAATCAAACAGTCCAGTGACTATGAGAAACCAAACTTTTAGACAGTCTGGTCAAAACGAGAAACCAAACTTTCTGTCAGTTAGAATGTGAATTAGTGGTACATTTCTCAAACTGAGACTTGAGTATTTACTTTAAATACGTTTTGGTGTGTAATAAATGGATCTACAGAGTACATACTGACCTGACTGAAAATAATTTTATTTACTGTGACAAATGTGTATTTCCAGATGGTAGACAGGGAAACACAGTTTTTATAATTTTTGCATGTCATAGCTTAATATGGCATCATGGACCTTTATAACTGCAGTATCTAATAATACAAATGTATATTTGTTTTTTTCCATATATTCATCCAAATAATTTTTAAAGGCACTTAATGAACTAGAATTTTTAACAAGAATTTGATTCCCTAACCCGTGAATTATTTATGTCAAACATCTATCCCTTGTTATTGTCCTGCTATTTTCTATTCTGTAAATAAGACCCCAGTCTCAAATTCCTGGAAATTCATTTCGAGAATTTTTGGTAGTTAGTGTCTTAATTTTCAGGTACAATATTCCTCTTGCAAATCCATATACTATACTATACAAACCTAGAAATTTCAACCTGTCAACATACAACAGTTGCTTGATGTTCTTTATTCTCTTAGTAAATCTACTTTGAACAGTTTACAAACTTCCAATGTCAGAAATCATTAGACCGGAAAGGACAGACTATATTTTAATCATATATATATATATATATATATATATATATATATATATATATATATATATAGTATCTCATAGTCTCTTGTTTCCAAGATATTTACTAAAACACTTAAAAGTCTTAATGGCATTGTTTTGATATGGCACTTAAAAATGTGTGTCCAATCCAACTATGGTGCCAAGATCCTTCACATAATCTACTCTTTATAATACTTTATCCCTTATCTTGATCTTTTCTGTTTTTTTTTTTTTTTGCCAAATATAAAGTCTTCACATTTCTTATAATTAAATTGTGACCCAACAATATTCACCAAATCATTTATTTTTTTCAAATATTTATTTGAATTGCCCACATTATGTTTATTACATACTTCAGACCACACTTTACAGTTGTCACTGTATTTTGTTAATCAAAATTTTGGTGAAGTAGGCATTTCTGAAAATATCATGTTAAATAATATGAGCCCCAGCAGGAATCCTTGGGGAATTCTACTGGATAATTTGTTCCAGCTTGATAGACTGCCTTGTAAAAGTTACTAACCTATGGCCTTTTTTACTCCTCCATCAAGCCAATACCAAAGAACTCTGGCTATCTACGTTTGCAAATGACTGTAAGCTAAGAGCAGTCATTGAATCTCCAAATGACTTAGTCATCCTGTAGGAAGGTTTGTCCCAAATAATATGAATAGAAAATGATTGAATTTAACAATTGGCTTAGTTTCTGGTGTCATTCCAAGGGGATCCAGTACCTGACAGCCTGGGAAGCAATAATCAACAGACCACAATGCTTTGCCAGAGATGGCCTGCATATTTCACCCTTGGGCTTCAGGCTTCTGGCAAAGGCTATTGACTCCCCCATGGTGCCTTTTTTAGGCAATGACATGAGGTCAAAAGTACCAACATGAAAATTTCATCAAAATGCAAATTAAAGGTCATGCTGCTAAATGCTAGGAGTCTAAACATGAAACTGCACTCATTGCAAGCATTCTTAACCATGGAAGATGCTGACATTTGTGAAGTCACATATGCCTGGTTAAAAGCTGTGGAGAGCTCCCCAGCCATACCAGGTTACTCATTCTATCATACATTCAGACCACAAACCATGGGCAGCATAGCAAAAGGAGGTGGAGTTGCAATATATATTAAAGACATACACACCTCCATGCTGGTCAAATAGTATGACGCACAGGAGACACTCTATGTGCAGTTAACCATTGACAAGACTCCCATTCAAATCATAGCTAGCTACAGGCCCCCCAACTTTGACCGAAGATGCCCACTCCACCTATCTGGACTTCTATGAGTCTATCAAGATTCAAGCCTTTACCCTGATCCTGGGCAACTTAAACTATCTAACCATAGATTGGAAGAACTTCTCATGCCAAAACACAAATGCCCAGAGATTCCTTGATTTTGTCAGTGCAAATGCCTTGGACCAGCTGGATGACACCCCCACAAGTGGTGATAATATCTTGGACTTGGTATTAACCAACATGAGTAACCACTACAGCATCCCTACAGTGTCATCCTCCCTGGTAAGATCCGACCACAAAGCAGTCACTTTCGAAGTCAGCATCTCCCCTGACCCCCCCCCCCAGCTAGAGTCAAACAAACAAAAACTCTCCAAAGCTGATTACAGCCTCCTGAGGGAAGGTATAAACAGTTTCACAGCCCTGTCCCCCTCCTTAGGAACTGGCACATATGTCCAAACCTACACAGAAATACTATACAAGCATTTATATAGCTGCATGGAATCAGGAATACCTGACAGGACAAAATCCCCCTCCTCAAGGAAGAGTAAACCTGTATGTTGGACATCTGTAATAAACTCTATAATAAAAGGAAAAAAATTGCTGTCCAGGACCAAGAAGGAGCAGGTACCTAATTGAAAGCAATCTCTCCTTAGCTTGAACAAATAAGAGCACTAGTGAAATCCTCCAAAGCAAACTTCGAGTCCAAACTGGCCACATCTACTAAAGACAATCATAAGGCCTTCTTCACATATGTCAGCAATCTCAAAGGAAGCACTCAGATTTGCTCAGAACTGGTGGCAAAGGACACCGCATACACAAATGCAGTAGATATAGCTAACCTATTGGCAGACAGGTTCATTGAAAACTTCACCCTTCTGTCCACTCCATCAGTAAATCAGGACATCCCAAGCACCTGCCTCCCCTTATCTCTAGGGAGCAAGTCATCACTGCTTTCTCAAAGGCAAAAAATACAGCCTTCATGGGAACTGATAACATCCCAGGCTGCATCCTACACAAAAACAAGCAGGAAATTGCAGCCCCATTAGACACCCTATTCAACCAAAGCCTGAATATCAGCTTCATTCCAGCCAAATGGAGGAAAGCCATTGTCATCCCTTTGCACAAAGGTGGTGTCCACCGATCCGGGAAATTATAGACCTATCAGCCTAACTAGCCTGATCTGCAAGTCCTTGGAATGGATTATCATGGACCTCATTAATAAGAACATTGGCAACCTCCAAACACTCAAGCCCACACAGTTTGGTTTTGTCAAGGGGAGGTCATGCCTGTTAAATATTGTCAACTTCTTTGAGATAGTCACCAAAGCCATGGACAATGGAAAGACTGTGCACACTAGCTAACTTGACCTGGCCAAAGCCTTCAATACTATTCCCCACTCAGGTATAATAGATAAGCTCTCTCAAGTAGGCATCAATCCATGGGTTGCCAGATTGGTAGCAAAATGGCTCACTGATAGAACCCACCTAGTCAAATAGGAGAAACCACCTCAAGCAGTAGACCCATAATGAGCGGTGTACCCAGGAATCAGTTGTGGGGCCTCTGTTGTTTGGGATGTACTTTTCTGAGGTACAGGCCAAAACCAGTGGGCTATGGATGACCAAGTTTGCAGATGACTGCAAGCTGGGCACTTTCATCAATTCCCCTAGTGATGTGGACATCCTCCAAGAGGGTCTCACCCGAACAAATGACTAATGCAAGAAACGGGGCCTCAAACTGAATGCCAAAAAATGCATCTTCATCCCCTTTGCAGAGTGACGTCCCCACAAATTATCACATTAATAACAAGGTCCTAAGCATGCAATCAGTCATGAGGGACTTGGGCACCCAGGGTGATAGATAACAGGCATTTGACCACCATATTGCCTCCGTTGTACAGAAAGCTTTCTACATGGCTCACCTCATTAGTAAGGGTATCTCATCCAGGGGCAAGAAGGTCATAACATCCCTGTATTCTTCCCTTATAAAATCCATTATTGAGTACAATGCCCCTTTCAGTATGTACCTCACAAAGCACATGCAACAGCTGGAGAGACCACAGAGGTTCCTCACCAGGAGAATCCAGGGTCTCAAACATCTACTCTACACAGATAGGCTAAATGCCCTGTCCCTCTACTCAGTCTCATACAGACTCCTCATAGGTGACCTCTGTCTGGCATACAAAGCAATCTCAGACCCTGCCTTAATGGGACTGCTGCATATCTGCAAGTCAAGCTGCACTTGAGTTACCTGCACTTGCAACCTCACCTGGTCTGTGACATCAATAGGACTTGTTAGTGGGACACATTTGTGTCCCAGAGACTCCTCCTTCTGTGGAATAGGCTTCCTCTCCACTTCAAGCAGAGTACCTCATTAACCCTTTTTAAGTGCAACCTGGATAACTGGATGGGCAACAGAAAATACACTTCTGGGATTCCACCTGTGTCCCTGCTGGACAGGGGCATCAGGTGCTGACGTGTCTGAACATGGGATAAATTCTTGGCTAGGCTTGTAAGGGCCTCAGGGCCAATAGCCTAGTGACGTCATATGATCCTATGATCCTATAAATAACTGGTGCTAAATCATGGACTGAAGCTGAATGCCAAAATAATGCATTGTTGTATCCTTTGGGAATTCATATACCCAGGTGAACTACCAAATTGACAATATGCCCTTAAGAGTTGACCCAATTGTTTGGGATTTGGGACCCTATGTGGACAGTGACCTAACATTCAACATATAACTATTGTGGTAAGAAAGTCCTTCTACATTGCATAGCTTATAAACAAAAGGACTGTGTCTACATCAAAGGATGTCATCGTCTCATTTCACTCAGCCCATAAGGCCAAGCATTGAACATAATGCCCCTTTTGTTATGTATCTGTTCAGACTCATGCATCAACTGGAATGCCCAGAGAGATACATTATTAAAAGGATACAAGGCCTATACAATATATCCTACATGGACTGACTCAAAGTCCTGTCACTAAACTCGGTATACTACAGACTGCTAATAGGTGACCTGTGTCTGGCATACAAGGCATCCACTGACCCAGTACTGATGGATTTACTGCACATCAACAAGTCAAATGGCATCATAAATACTCAAACTTGGGATCAAACCTCTTCTGCAACATCAGCAGAATGGTTTAGAGGGACACGTTTATCTTGCAGAGGATACTGTTGTTCTGGAAGAGACTCCCCATCACATAAAGCAAAGTTCATCCCTGCCCACATTCACGTGCAACTTGGATCTATGGATGAGAAACAGAAAATTTACCCCAGGTCTGCCCCCTGTACTACTTATAGACAGAGGCATCACCTAAATGTCTTAGCCCATGCATGGGTCCCCTCAAATTAGCTATGGTACGATCCTAGTTATTATCACTAGGGTTAGTATATTATTATTGACAACGTGATGGGTAAGTTCTATTTAACACCAAATGGGATAAGTTAAGTTAAGTCAAGCACCAAAAGGGGACTGCTAGGCTTAAAATGACCCACAAGGGCAGCTAGCCTAGTACTTATCTATGAACCAATTAACCTAAGAACATTGTTTACATCCAATTAACAAATTAGTTATCTAATTATGTACAAGTTTTCTCCTAATCTGCACAAATATTGTATTATGTAATTGTGTCTTAAAAAGTCAAATGCTTTAGAAACGTCCAGGTAAATGGTTAATCACTCTCTCCTCATACAAATTCTCAAATCTCTTTCCTTAGAATCGAAAGCTGTCCACTGGTTCAGTTCCTATCTCTCTAATAGGAAACAAGCCATTCTCTGGGATAAGAAATTATCATCTCGTCTACCTATCTCTCTTGGGGTCCCCCAAGGCTCTATCCTTGGACCTCTTCTTTTCTCCCTCTTTATAAACGACCTACAAGCAGCTATTCCCCAGGCTACATGCATACAATACGCTGATGACTCCACACTAATTTGCTCTGCTAAATCCATTGCTGAACTCCAAACTAATACTCAAGATATATTCTCCAAAGTCGAAACTTGGTTCTTAAAATGTTGCCTACTCCTTAACGCAAAAAAAACCAAACTCTTACTCTTTAAGCCTACTAACAGATCCCCTGCACTAGATTTCACTATCTTATCTAATAATGGAACCATTATATCACCTGACCCTACTACCAAACTGCTAGGTGTCACAATTGACAACAACCTTACCTTTGACTGTCACATTAATAATACCATTAAAAATGTAAACAGGAAACTCGGCTCTCTCTATAGAATTAAGACTTTCTTAACCTCCCCAGCCAAAGCTACTCTTGCCCACTCTCATCTCATTTCTACTCTTCTCTATGCCTCACCAATCTACACTAACCTCAAAAAAAAAAACAATCTTCACAAACTGTCAACCACCTACAATAACATAGCTAGATTTGTTACTGGTAAGCCTTTTAGAACGCATCACTGTTTGAATCTGCAGCAACTTAACTGGCTTGAACTGTCTAACATGCTACTTCTTTCCCAACTTACAGTTGTCCATAGAGCTCTCTACCAAAGTCAAAATACACCTGCACTTTCTAACCTCTTAACCACATATTCTAATCTAAACTCCCTCGGCTCATCAAACAAACTGCTAGTTTCCTTAACAAAATCTAATAACCTAGCTGGTGACTCCCTCTTCTCAAATGCCTTGGGTAAACACTGGAATCAACTTCCTACCAAACTTACTTCCATGCCATCTACTATTCTGTTTAAACAAAAACTTAGAATCTACCTGAAAAGCCACTGGATGTGTCCCTGTTCAAATCCTGATTAAATGTTAATTCCTTACCTACCACTCTTTTCTCTCCCTTTTTTTATTCCCCTTTTCCCTCCCCGTAACTGGCCATCACTACCCTGCCTCCTTCTCTCCACAAATCCTATTCCTTGTGTCTCTGACTCTATTCTCAGGAAGCTTATATCTTTTTCAACTCTGCACTGTCTTTCTACTGCTTTTTTTTGCTAACTCCCGACCCTATACTCTCTCTTCTCATGTTACAATATGTAATAATGCTAAAGATGATATTATTTAGATAGTCTAGGTAGTTTAATCCTTTTTAATCTAGTTGTAGGTTTCAATGTTTTAGTTCTTTTTCCCTGGTCTTTCTTATTATTTTCTTGGTTTTTAGAAGTTGCAATGATGTTTAACATAATGTATTTTAGTTTTATCTTGAAATTTTTCAGTCGCCTTCGTTTTTGTAATCAAGATGCATTTGTTGAAGTGCCACAAGTCTTTAACCTGTTATTTGTACTCATTATAAATCTCTTAAATATATCCAGTCAGACTAGCCCGGTTAACAAATGTAAAATAAAATAAAATAAAAATAAATAATAAATAATAAATTACGACACATGTTATACCCTGATATTTTAAGATGGAAAACTTTATTTGGGCAGTCAGGGTTCGTTTACCTTTAATAAAACCATGTTGTTTTTTTCCAGTCCAGGCCCATAGTTACCATCCTTAACATGTTTCATAAATAAGCATCTGTCAAAACATTTCTCTCTAATAAGAAATGTATTCAGCAGTAATTCACCTTATCATCAGATTCCTTCTGTCAATTAAATATGAGCACTACATAAGATTTTTTGCAGTCTTTCAATACAAATCCTTGTTGCAACAAACAATTATGTTTCGTATTAATGGAAAGAGAATAGTATCTGAAATTAAGCAAATTAATTGCTCAGATATATTATAAGGTCCCATTGAACTATTTGCCTTCACTTTTTTTAGAGATATGGCCACTTCATCTTTAATTACAACAGGTCAATTATAGTGCATATACTTATCTAGTTACACCGCACAATTTACCAGTAGTTCTTATTCCTACAAAATAATCATTAAATATTTCTGCATAGTTAATTGGTCTTCTTTCTTAAGAGGGCCAATAATGTCTTTGTTATTTTTCTTTTCCTTAACATACTTAAAAATTGATTCTAATTATGGGCCTATATCATATCCTCAAAAGCTGTAAACAGCAAATGCTATTTACAGCGAAAATGCCATACATCGAATTTGCTATTGTGGGGGGGCTGCGCTCTCCCCCCTGCTAATTATATATACCAACTCTGAGATTGCACTACAGTGAGGAAAGAGCAAATTTTCCAATCTTCACTGTAGTGCGATTTCACTATTTACAGTTCACTGCACAACATTTTCGCTGTAAATAGTGTTCACTGTTTACGTCTTTCAAGGATATAATACAGACCCCTCGTTATCATGGTTGTACTTGAAAATTGATTCTCATTATCATGGTTTTTGATAAAACTAGTTTCATACATTCTCTTAATGTACTTCAAACCATCTTTAGCATCTTAGTTATATCATTTAGACACGTTTTATTATTCCTCGTTTGTCTTCAGTATTGTGCATGTAGTCATTTTAATTCCTTAATACTCACTGAAGATATCTGATTCACCAACTTTTAGTAATGTATCCTTTTTTGTCTTGTTTTTCAAGCTATACATTAGAAATGCTTTTAAAATGCAACAAACCACATTCCATTTTCTTTTCAATATTTATTTTCCCTCCTAAGGTTCCTCTGTAAAGCCTTCTGATCTAGTAAGTCAGATGATGGAGTCAGTACTGGACAGTGATCTAGTAAGTCAGATGGTGGTGTCAGTGCTGGACAGTGATCTAGTTGTCAGATGGAATCAGTACTGGGCAGTGATCTAGTAAGTCAGATGATGGAGTCAGTACTGGACAGTGATCTAGTTGTCAGATGGTGGAATCAGTACTGGGCAGTGATCTAGTAAGTCAGATGGTGGTGTCAGTGCTGGACAGTGATCTAGTTGTCAGATGGTGGAATCAGTACTGGGCAGTGATCTAGTAAATCAGATGATGGAGTCAGTACTGGACAGTGATCTAGTTGTCAGATGGTGGAATCAGTACTGGGCAGTGATCTAGTAAGTCAGATGGTGGTGTCAGTGCTGGACAGTGATCTAGTTGTCAGATGGTGGAATCAGTACTGGGCAGTGATCTAGTAAGTCAGATGGTGGTGTCAGTGCTGGACAGTGATCTAGTTGTCAGATGGTGGAATCAGTACTGGGCAGTGATCTAGTAAGTCAGATGGTGGTGTCAGTGCTGGACAGTGATCTAGTTGTCAGATGGTGGAATCAGTACTGGGCAGTGATCTAGTAAGTCAGATGATGGAGTCAGTACTGGACAGTGATCTAGTTGTCAGATGGTGGAATCAGTACTGGGCAGTGATCTAGTAAGTCAGATGGTGGTGTCAGTGCTGGACAGTGATCTAGTTGTCAGATGGTGGAATCAGTAATGGGAAGTGATCTAGTAAGTCAGATGGTGGTGTCAGTGCTGGACAGTGATCTAGTTGTCAAATGGTGGAATCAGTACTGGGCAGTGATCTAGTAAGTCAGATGGTGGTGTCAGTGCTGGACAGTGATCTAGTTGTCAGATGGTGGAATCAGTACTGGGCAGTGATCTAGTAAGTCAGATGGTGGTGTCAGTGCTGGACAGTGATCTAGTTGTCAGATGGTGGAATCAGTACTGGGCAGTGATCTAGTAAGTCAGATGGTGGTGTCAGTGCTGGACAGTGATCTAGTTGTCAGAAGGTGGAGTCAATGTTGGACAGTAATATGACTCAATGAGTAGTCAGAAGAGGTTCTCCATCTGAACGATTCAGTTATTCAACCTCCTGCCTAATAATATCCTCCACAATGTCTGCCTGCTGCTGATTGATGACAAAGGTGTCACCTCCAATGGCACTGCTACTAGGGGGTACAACATCCAGTGCAGGTTTGCCTGAAGTAGATGATGCAGGTAGTGCAGGAGATGTAGAGGTGACTGTTGCAGACTGAGATCCAAATGTGCTGGGTACTTCCGGTGGTGGCTGTGTTGCTGTTGTTACCACCAGAGGGGGACTGACAGTCTTTGTCAGTGGGATGGGTGCAAGTTGTGATGCTGCTGTATATAATAGTAACATAAATGGAGAGAAAAAATAATAAACAAAATAAATGTATGTATTAGACAGAATATCAACAAAGAAGGTGGGGGAGTGAGAACAGTACAAATGCAGTGGATATATATTTTGACTATGATACATTTGAAACTGATATACCTGAAGGATCAAAAAACATTTCTCAGTTTAAAAAGGTTGTTAACTTACTCAGATGAGAAGGTGACCTAAACCAGCGGTGACCATCATATGCATTTCATAGGTTCATAGGCTTAAAGGTTCAGGACTAGGCTAACACTCTCAGGGGCCTTTTAAATCCTAGTCATGCTTCTCAAATGTATCTGACAAGTTTTGACACCCTAGGGGTATTTTATTTTATGTAGGCTTGGGTATGGGTGATCAAACATTTACAGGCTACACTTCTCTGAGGATAAAAAACACAGGTGAAACTAGTGAGAGCTGTTGTGAATACAACTGCAATTTGAGATGGAATTTGACTAAGACTATTGAAACTTCCTGTAAGCATGCCTCCCCCAACCCCTGCAGCCAAAGCTGGGACATGCTCAGAAAGCCAGACTGAAAACCAGAATCAAAAAAGAAAATTTCTGGGACTGTCCATTTAACATAAGTAAAACAGCACTTTAAAACCACTTTGCCAACCTGTGAATTCAAAATTCTGAAAATCAAAGTTTCAGAAGGATACACGTTTTTACATTCTTGTTAATAATCTTCCCATCCTTATCTGTGTGAGTAGGACTGGAATTAATCAAGTATTAAACAGCTGAAGGATTAACTAAAACTATAGCTGCTGGATTAAATTGGGAAAACTGTATAAAAACTTATAAGAATGAGGAACTATAGACATCCTATTTGCCTTTTTTTAGGGGCACCCAGTTTGCTGTTAGGAAAATTGCAGGCAGTAACACACACGACCTACAAAGCTGAGACAACTGGAGAAATAGGTGCAGGTTCTGGAAATTCTGTAACAGCTCACAGTATTTTCTGAGGGACGGATAAACCTCAGTGTTATCCCACTTAAAACATTGGCACACTCTAGAAATAGTCTCAGAGAAAGACAAACCCCCACAGGGAGAATCTGAAACTGAGATTTCCTCTAAGTCAGAATAAGAAATCTGAGGAGAAGCTCTTGTATCTGGCCCTATCTCCTCCTGTCCAGACTCAAAATCTTGATTATGTTCGGGAAAGGAGGTATCCCTCTTTCTTTTATTAGAGATTACTTTACAAGAAGGATCAGTAACCTGAATTAAACCATAAGCCAGACCCAGTAAACTACTCCTGTCTAATGAAATTTGAGCAAGGTAGATACATGCTTAGTTTTCTGTTTTGACAGGAAAACTGTGACCAACAGCATTATTCATGTCAGCAGAACTTCCCCAGGAATGTGAACAGCATCCTTACAAATCAGGAAAGCCTTTTCTGTTCCCTATCTCAAGACTGAAAAGAGTGGTTTTCCCTTGCCCACTGAGGGGAGCCCAACAGCCACAGAGGACATGGCTAACCCCCAGTCCATAGTGGTTGTAGGACCTACACCAAAGGGTTCCAAGATAAAAGATGAATGGTTTGAGGTGCAAGTAATGGCCACAACAGAATCACCCACTGATGGCTGAGACAAATTTCTAGCTTGTTGTGATGGTAAAAGCTGATTGCTTAACTTTTTCATTTTGTTGCTTGTTGCTTAACCTTTTCTATTTGTGGCTGGAAGATGGACTGACTATGGGGCTGACAAATTATTCCTTGGCCAACCCAAAATGATTCCTCTTTCCTAGGGAAACAAGCAACAAATGCCAGTAGTAACAAAAAGTATTTAAAAGTAATTTATTTTTCAAAAAAGGCAAGTAGAAACAAAAAGTCTTTAAAAGTCTTTTTTTTTCAAAACAAACAAACAAACAAAAAACACACACAGTAAAAAGCACTTTAAAACACTTTGCCAGCCCCATAAAGTAAAATAAACATAATTTCTCCACAGGAAAAAAATGGTTTATAGTTACTATAAGAAGGAAAAAAGACTATTTCCATTTAAAAGTAAACGACCAAAGCACAAATAAAAAACTGATGAAAAAACAAAAACGGGAAGTCCAGAAGAGTACACCAGCAGACTCAATAAAGTAAAATATGAACGCAGTTTTATTTTTTATGAAAAAGCGTTTTCGCCACAAACAAAAATGCAGCTTCTTCAGATAAAAAAACTAAACCATAGTCCACAATTTTAATTACAACAAACAGGAAGTAGTAAATTTACGTCACTTCAAAACTGATAAAACCTGTCATCATATTACTAATCACAACCCTCCACAAGTACACGTAATACTGAAAACACAAAAATAAGTTTAAACTACCACTATGAACATAATAAAAGTTCACACAAAACATATAAATTTGAATAATCTCTAAATTAAACAAGTATACTAAAAATTATTAATATAATAATTATGATAAGGTAAGAAACCCCTTATCTCAAATAACTGCGCAATTTTAAAACTGCATTAATGTTACAGTTTTCATTGAGACCCGGAGCTTTGAAGGCATCCAAAGAAAGTTGCCATTCAAGCTCACGGGTCTCTAACATCAGAGACAGCGGCCCACCCCTAATGCCTCCTTGTATGTGGTCAATACGCATAAAACAAAAAGCATGTCCTGGATTTTTATCCACATGCTTAGCCAAAGCATTGTCACCTTTATTTTTCTTTATGGCATACGTATGTTGATAAATACGCTCTCTCAGTTTGCGATCCGTCTTTCCAATATAGAAAGCAGGACAGCAAACACAGAAGGCAGCGTAAACTACAGAACAAGTTTGGCAAGAAATCTTATGATAAATTTGGAATTTCCTATTCCCAATGAGGAAAGAGTTACCAGGTCTGATAAACTTACAATAGTTACAAGAGCCACACTTAAATGTCCCTTTTTGCCTGCAAAAAGAGGAGTTGGGCCCTTTTCTTTGTAACAATTCCTTAAGGTTGCTACCCCTTTTAAATACCAACAAAGGGGACGGTCCCAATTTCTCCAACAGATCAACCGAACTGGAAATGAAATGCCAGTTCTTTTTAATAATTGACAAGATGGCCATAGCATTCACATTAAATGTAATAATAAAACTAAGGTTAAACTGTTTATCATCATGGATGTAATTCGGGTTTTGAGCAACTGTTAAAGGGAGATTGTCCTCATCTAAAGGAAATGCATCTTGAGTTTCAACCCTTGGAAGGTAGTTCTGGTCAAGGAGAGGCTTGAAATAGCCTTCAGACCTTTTCAAATTAACTTCATTAAATAATTCATCAATCAATTGAGCAGGGTACCCACGATTACAAAACATATCCTTCAAAAGTGAACATTCATTAAGAAAGTCAGACAAGGTACTGTACATTCTTACAGCACGGACAAACTGACCCTTCACTATAGCCCTCTTCTGTCTGAAAGGGTGTGAGCTGGAAAAATGCAAAAATGAATTGCAGTAGGTCGGCTTTCTATAAATTGATGATGTTAATACATTGTGCTCCTTGACCAACTTGACATCAAGATAATCTATCTCTGATGTTGAGAAATTGAAAGTAAACTTTAAAAAAGTGGTCGATTGATTGATGACATTAACAAAGTCATCCACGCTACTAATCTCACCCTTAAAGAGGATAAAGATATCATCCAAGAATCTAGTATAAAAAGTAATGTACTTCGACAACTCAGGATTACAAAAAAGGAAGTGTTTCTCCCAATAAGCGACAAAGAGATTCGCTACACTAGTGCCACAGGGGGAGCCCATGGCCACCCCCTGTTTCTGCAAGTAAATCTCTTTGTCGAAAATGAAAAAATTAGATGTAAGGACAATCTCCAACAACTCGGTGACCAGGTTAATTTCTAAATTTGGTGCACCCAGTTCAGACAGCAAGGCCCCAATCCATTCCACCGCTTCTAAATGTGGAATGGAGGTATACAGGTCGACAACATCGATAGTTAAAAAATTATTGCGACCATCAAAAGGGATTTTATTAATGTTGCTCAAGAATGTCCATGAATCTTTACAGATACTTGGAATTAATCTAATATATTTTGACAAAATACTATCTATAAACCTTGAGCACGGGTGGGTCATTGATGAACGACCATCGACCAAGGCTCTCATGGGAGGGTTTAAGGCATCCTTATGGATCTTAGGGATGCCAAACATGACAGGAATTTTTGCTGGAAAGATGTCAATAAAGTTATACATATCAATATCAATCTTTTCTGCCAAATATAAATCCCTGTAATACCCTCTAATTCGACCATGAGTAACATTAACCTCATTAAAATCCAGGACATGCTTTTTGTTTTATGGGTATTGACCACATACAAGGAGGCATTAGGGGTGGGCCGCTGTCTCTGATGTTAGAGACCCGTGAGCTTGAATGGCAACTTTCTTTGGATGCCTTCAAAGCTCCGGGTCTCAATGAAAACTGTAACATTAACGCAGTTTTAAAATTGCGCAGTTATTTGAGATAAGGGGTTTCTTACCTTATCATAATTATTATATTAATAATTTTTAGTATACTTGTTTAATTTAGAGATTATTCAAATGTATATGTTTTGTGTGAACTTTTATTATGTTCATAGTGGTAGTTTAAACTTATTTTTGTGTTTTCAGTATTACGTGTACTTGTGGGGGTTGTGATTAGTAATATGATGACAGGTTTTATCAGTTTTGAAGTGACGTAAATTTACTACTTCCTGTTTGTTGTAATTAAAATTGTGGAGTATGGTTTAGTTTTTTATCTGAAGAAGCTGCATTTTTGTTTGTGGCGAAAACGCTTTTTCGTAAAAAATAAAACTGCGTTCATATTTTACTTTATTGAGTCTGCTGGTGTACTCTTCTGGACTTCCCGTTTTTGTTTTTTCATCAGTTTTTTATTTGTGCTTTGGTCGTTGGTTTTTATGGCTTCGGGTAGCCCAGCGAGTCCTGCCAGCCCTAATATCTTCAGAACAGTTCCTAATGAGGTCCAAAACGAAGGTATCGATGTGTCTTCTTTGCTACTGACTCTCACGCAAAAGGTCGAGCAACTTAATGCTCGTATTGATTGTATGCAGCAAGGTTTGACTTGCTATACACAACCTGTCCGTAACGTTCGTTCTACTTTGGGACAAGGTACTGGTGAGTCGTTTATACTGGCAGGCCAATTGGTTCATTCGGCTACTTCCAATGGACTTCCTCAACCTTCCACTTTGTGCCCACAGCAGACGCAGAACTCTGGTGACTTTGGAAATGGAATCCGTTCCTTGGTAGGGCAGCGTTCCGATGATGGGGTCGTTGTTTTCAGCGGCGCTCATGGGTCTTCTAGACCGGCGATTCAACCAGCTTTTGCTTGTGGATTACCCAACGCTCCAGTAGGTCGTAATGCTTCTTTTTCCTTGTCCGAATGGATGGGCAATACAGGTGCTTTTTCTTTCTTGCCTAGTAACGAAGGTAATGTAACTGAGTCTAATAATAATGGTGCTCAGGCAGAGAGTTTGGCTGACAGAATAAAGGTCCTTGATGCAAAGTTGCTTAAATTAAAAAAGCTCCAATTGGAGTCTGCCTACTTTCAGCAATGTTTAGACGAGCATTTAATTCCTAAAGGTCTAAGGAACTGTTTTTCACCTTCAGGACTTTTGTTTGACCTTCCTTTTTATACAGACCTTATAAACTTGTTCCAGGAACAAGGGGCGCAACTTTTACAGCTTATTGTAAAACATTATTCTTTACACATTTGCAACCTTATTGAGGAAATTAACGTTCTTGACTCAGCCATTAAAGCTGATACTGATTTTTTACAGTTTAAATACGATTATAATCATATTTTTGTCAGTATAGATGCGTTATTGGAGAAATTAAGGACTAACAAAAATAAAAAGCTTATCAGAGACAGGCTTGCCTACCAACAAAAGAAAGCTTACCCTAATCTGGAGATTAGAGTTTTGGATCACGGTCAATCTACTGTTAATGATTCGGGTCCTTCAGTTGTCTGTGGAGGAGAGGAACTTGGGCCTGATTCTCTGGTAGAATCGGGCGGTGGTTTCAACCCAGTGGTGAGGAAGAAAAATAGAGGTATGGTCAACCAAAACTGGAAGAATGGTCAGGCCAAAAAGGGCAGTTACCCCCACAGCAACGGAGGGTTTTTTTTAGGGACACGGAGCAACAAGGCAAATTTGGCCAAGAAGACGAACAGATTCAATTAACTTCTATCCCAATGCCTACTGATTGCCCAGTCCTTGATGGTCCTAAGATCATTACTAACCAAAAAGGTGACTTTAAGATCTATAACTTTTCCACGGTTGACATTGAACCTGAACTGGTGGACTTACTAGCGTTTGGCTACACTTTTGTTCCATCTTCTACTGGCAATTTGGCTAAGGCTATTATTGATTTAAAAATTTTTACTCGTAAGCTAAACCTTAAGCTGTTTTTCAGTGATCATGTCACTAATGCGTTGTTGGGGCTTAAAATGCCTAGTTCATTTAACCCACCTTTGCATGGCAATTTACAATTATTTGAAACTATGTGTGAGGTTGACATCAGGCACCTGTTTTCATCAACACAGGGCAACGTTGATTTTTCTAAGTTTAACATCACTAAGGAGCAAGCAGCAGGGCTCCGCCACTTGAGTGAATTGCCAATTCGTGTTATTAAACCAGATAAAGGTGGGGGTTTAGTGATTTTTGATGAGCTTGACTATAAGGAAAGGATGCTCCTTATATTACAGAGCTCAGCTTATGGTGAGGCCTCTTTAAATGAGGTTAATGTTACTCATGGTCGAATTAGAGGGTATTACAGGGATTTATATTTGGCAGAAAAGATTGATATTGATATGTATAACTTTATTGACATCTTTCCAGTAAAAATTCCTGTCATGTTTGGCATCCCTAAGATCCATAAGGATGCCTTAAACCCTCCCATGAGAGCCTTGGTCGATGGTCGTTCATCAATGACCCACCCGTGCTCAAGGTTTATAGATAGTATTTTGTCAAAATATATTAGATTAATTCCAAGTATCTGTAAAGATTCATGGACATTCTTGAGCAACATTAATAAAATCCCTTTTGATGGTCGCAATAATTTTTAACTATCGATGTTGTCGACCTGTATACCTCCATTCCACATTTAGAAGCGGTGGAATGGATTGGGGCCTTGCTGTCTGAACTGGGTGCACCAAATTTAGAAATTAACCTGGTCACCGAGTTGTTGGAGATTGTCCTTACATCTAATTTTTTCATTTTCGACAAAGAGATTTACTTGCAGAAACAGGGGTGGCCATGGGCTCCCCTGTGGCACTAGTGTAGCGAATCTCTTTGTCGCTATTGGGAGAAACACTTCCTTTTTGTAATCCTGAGTTGTCAAGTACATTACTTTTTATACTAGATTCTTGGATGATATCTTTATCCTCTTTAAGGGTGAGATTAGTAGCGTGGATGACTTTGTTAATGTCATCAATCAATCGACCACTTTTTTAAAGTTTACTTTCAATTTCTCAACATCAGAGATAGATTATCTTGATGTCAAGTTGGTCAAGGAGCACAATGTATTAACATCATCAATTTATAGAAAGCCGACCTACTGCAATTCATTTTTGCATTTTTCCAGCTCACACCCTTTCAGACAGAAGAGGGCTATAGTGAAGGGTCAGTTTGTCCGTGCTGTAAGAATGTACAGTACCTTGTCTGACTTTCTTAATGAATGTTCACTTTTGAAGGATATGTTTTGTAATCGTGGGTACCCTGCTCAATTGATTGATGAATTATTTAATTAAGTTAATTTGAAAAGGTCTGAAGGCTATTTCAAGCCTCTCCTTGACCAGAACTACCTTCCAAGGGTTGAAACTCAAGATGCATTTCCCTTAGATGAGGACAATCTCCCTTTAACAGTTGCTCAAAACCCGAATTACATCCATGATGATAAACAGTTTAACCTTAGTTTTATTATTACATTTAATGTGAATGCTATGGCCATCTTGTCAATTATTAAAAAGAACTGGCATTTCATTTCCAGTTCGGTTGATCTGTTGGAGAAATTGGGACCGTCCCCTTTGGTGGTATTTAAAAGGGGTAGCAACCATAAGGAATTGTTACAAAGAAAAGGGCCCAACTCCTCTTTTTGCAGACAAAAAGGGACATTTAAGTGTGGCTCTTGTAACTATTGTAAGTTTATCAGACCTGGTAACTCTTTCCTCATTGGGAATAGGAAATTCCAAATTTATCATAAGATTACTTGCCAAACTTGTTCTGTAGTTTACGCTGCCTTCTGTGTTTGCTGTCCTGCTTTCTATATTGGAAAGACGGATCGCAAACTGAGAGAGCGTATTTATCAACATACGTATGCCATAAAGAAAAATAAAGGTGACAATGCTTTGGCTAAGCATGTGGATAAAAATCCAGGACATGCTTTTTGTTTTATGGGTATTGACCACATACAAGGAGGCATTAGGGGTGGGCCGCTGTCTCTGATGTTAGAGACCCGTGAGCTTGAATGGCAACTTTCTTTGGATGCCTTCAAAGCTCCGGGTCTCAATGAAAACTGTAACATTAACGCAGTTTTAAAATTGCACAGTTATTTGAGATAAGGGGTTTCTTACCTTATCATAATTATTATATTAATAATTTTTAGTATACTTGTTTAATTTAGAGATTATTCAAATTTATATGTTTTGTGTGAACTTTTATTATGTTCATAGTGGTAGTTTAAACTTATTTTTGTGTTTTCAGTATTACGTGTACTTGTGGAGGGTTGTGATTAGTAATATGATGACAGGTTTTATCAGTTTTGAAGTGACGTAAATTTACTACTTCCTGTTTGTTGTAATTAAAATTGTGGAGTATGGTTTAGTTTTTTTATCTGAAGAAGCTGCATTTTTGTTTGTGGCGAAAACGCTTTTTCGTAAAAAATAAAACTGCGTTCATATTTTACTTTATTGAGTCTGCTGGTGTACTCTTCTGGACTTCCCGCTTTTGTTTTTTCATCCATTTAAAAGTACATAGGTTAGTACTAGGCTGACTGCCCTTGTGAGACATTTTAAGCCTAGCCATCCATGTAAGAATCAAACGCTGCACCTTGTGTCTGTAAGGTAAACACCTTAACCATTTTACCAACATCCCACCCACAAAATATCATAGGTTCATATGTAAGTATTAGGCTAGTTTCCCTTTTAGACCAGTTTAAGCCTACTGAGTTTCCCTTTCAAAGGTAAGAAGTAAATCATGTACCTTGAGTTTGACACATTAACCATTATACCAACTCCTCTTCCACAGAACATTGTCATGACAGTCCTTTAAAACACAAACTCCTAGCTTTAAAATAACCTTCCAGAAGAAGAAAGTATTAATAATAAACAAAACAAAAAAAAATGGAAATTTTCCAGAAGGAAACTTATCTACCCAGGAAAGAAACAGCACAAGCCAACTGTTGATCCTCGAAAGCCTCAGAGGAGCATACTCTTCGGCAGCAGTAAAACTCTGAAGGGTTTGGCACCCAAGCTTGTCTTTCAGTTAACTTAGCTTAAGCAACCAGACAGTTTGGGCACATGGAAGATGCACTAAAGCTTTGGAAGCTGCCAGCTGTTATAGCCTTGGCAGGATATAACCACATAGCTAAGGCTACTGCAGGAGTGATCACTATGAAGAACATTAAAGTTTGCAGGATAATAAAGTATGTGAATAATAATACATTGAATCATATTTCATATAACTTACAATCAAGAAAAACTGTGAGGAGAATACCTATATCCTTAGATCACTGTTTAACAAAAGTGGATGATTATAAACAAAAGTAACATTTTCACAATACACTAAGGTACAGAAATAAAAATGTATTACTATGAAAGTGGCAGAATTAGTCAGAAAATAAATTACAATGACTTATGAGTCTTGATAAACATTTACCTTAAAAATGATGTAAGATAAATTGTTAGAATATACAAAACATGCATGCTATGAATTTACATTCACCAAACATAATTTAACAAATGAAACTACATATGTACCATTTACAGAACATACATGTCTTTTAAATGTTATATTATTTGAATATAGTTAATGTAGGTGCTGTAAATGAAAATGCTTTGGCAAATTCCTAGAACCTGCTGATGCTATCAAAGTACAAATAAGCACTGATGACAGCCTCAATTTGTAACCAAATGTCTTATGATACAAGTACAAAGTGCAATAAGCATTTACATTTAGTTTCTGATTCATCAGTGTGTTTTAATTCCACATAATATACCAAAGTACAAGTTAAAAGCATTTATCTATGTTCTGTTAATATTGTCAAGCACTTATCTACACTATGTGCATGTATCAACATTTTATCTAGAGCTTTTGGGTGTTTGTTAATTGCTGAACTTACAGGATATACTGACCAGCACTGCAATTATTTATTTTGTTTATTCATTTATTTATTTTATAATTGTTGACAGGGGAAGTCAGTCTGGGCATACAAGCCTGCCCTTTTTCAGTGG
Organism: Protopterus annectens; assembly: GCF_019279795.1. Taxonomy (NCBI): domain Eukaryota; kingdom Metazoa; phylum Chordata; order Ceratodontiformes; family Protopteridae; genus Protopterus; species Protopterus annectens. Next base: position 1,502,583,973 of record NC_056746.1, on the reverse strand, counting down.
AGGCCCAGAGGAAAACAAATTTAGTAAATGCAGTCAAGATCTTTAAGTTATACAGGCTTTGATAGAAGGTGGGATGAGTGATGACAGAATGATGGTTGGTAACAGAGTAGCGGAGGCAGAGATGTTATACGTATCCTGGAGACATACAGCCACAGAGCTAGGATGTTGAGAGGTGTTCTTTTAGATGTTTTTTGAATACCTGCTGGTTTTCAAGAAGCCTGAAAACATGTGGAAAGACATTCCAGAGGGTAGCTACTGATGCATTTTGAGCTTTAGTGACAGAGATGAGTTTGTCTTTAGAGTGAAGAGCTTTAGTAAGGTGCTATTGTTGAAACATCATTTTTACTGCTGGATACATATCAGGGCATATCACAGTATGAGCTAGTAATAGCTGACAATAATGATGATGATGTGGGAGTTTGGTGCAGTTTAGTTGTTTAAGAGTGGAAGAATGATGAATTCTAAAGGGGCTGTTAGCAGCAAAGTGAGCTATTTTATTGTAGCATAAGTCTAGTTTTGTTTATGTGGAGGTTTGTATGCTAGTAAAGAGTGGGGAGGCATATAGTAGGGTAGGTAGGAGGTAGGCTTTAGCCATGGTTTCTCTAGTTCCGGTAGTGTTTTGTTCTAAGTAAGAGGTGAAGCTTTTGATAGGTTTTTAACAGCTGGGAAGTGTAGGTTAAATTTCATGTTTTTGTTAAGGTTACTCCTAAGAGTTTGGTACTAGGGACCTGTTCAATCATAGTGTTATTTAATTAAGTGATTTTCACAACAACTTTGCTTTGGGAGAGTGTTTTATGTGGTGAAAAGTAGCAATTTGCTTTTTTAGGAATTAAGTGGGAGTTGTGAGTTGTCTAGCCAGGATCTATAGATGTAAGTGATTCTTGAGTAATTTCTTGATATTTTTGATGGTTGGAGGCTGTGCAGATAAATGCAGAGTCATCTGCATATTGTGTAAGAGTCACATGCTTAGACACAGTGTAGATAATTTATAAATATGTTAAACAGGAAGGGTCCATATAATGAAACTTGTGGCAACCATACAGTAATGTAGAAATTACTAGTATTCTTCTTTTGCTTAAATGTTTTTATTGATTTTACAAAAATTAATGCAATTTCATATATTTGCAATATAGAACATAATTTACACAGGTTAACAAGCATATACAATCAATAACTATAAAATCTAAACAAACTATTTACAAAGGTGTCTATGTCTAAAAGATGTTATACATTTCTACATTTAAACTTCATTCCATTAGGTATTACAGTCATCTTTCACCATTATTTTGATTCACTTTCTTTCATGAGTTGAAATAAGATTGGTTCATTCTGTTCTCATTGTAATGGTTCACATTTCCATTTCATTCAATACAATGTTTCTGTATTCTTTAAGTGTGGCTGTAGTCTCACTTTTCCAATTTGTAGTAACGATGTTGTGTGCTATAGTCAGTAGTGTCCATAACAGTGAAAACTTTGTTCTAGCAGCACATTGGGGTATGGGAGCATTAAACAAGATCAAAGATTTAGACAAATGGAAATTATCATTAAAAACTATTTGCAAGAAAAAAAATAACTTTATCCCAACATGGTTTAAGTAAATGACAATCATAAAACATATGCCTCTAATCTGCTCTCAAGTTCCTTTTACATCTGTAATCTCCTATATTTTGTTTAAACATTATGTGAAGTTTGGGTGATGATAGATGAAGGCTGCCAACGTATCCAGACAGAATTGTGCAGATAATTCTATCATTTGTAAATATAAATGTTGAACTACAGACTTGTTTTCTTAAATGAAAGAATATTCTGTGAAATGTGAACTTAAAACAATGTAACAGCATTGCCCTCTGCTGTAAAGAAAGCTTTCAAGCATTTCCTATCTGTCCTTTGAAGTTTAAATTATTTCATGTGTGCCCCTTTGAAGTTAGAATTTGGAGTCGATCAGTCTGGAGTGAAGCATCCTGCTTATTGTTTTAACTTAAGGAATAATTACTAGAGTTTACATATGAAATGTCTTTTATTGATGTAGTTTCATGCAGCTGCAAGATAACAAAAGAATGTAGTATATGTCAGCCTGGGAACCCCAGAAAAGTGTAAAAATTATGTAATGCGAATCAGGACTGAATATAGCAATTTAAACAGAGAGAATCAGAAGGCAATAAGCATTTTTGTCTTGATCATCCAACACACAGCACCATCTTGCTCACATATAAACTATCTTAGACTTGTGTTTTCTTTTAGAGATAGCTAGAAACTAGAATGATTAGACTGTTTTTCTCTGATGTCAGAACTGTACTACTGAATTATTTTAAGTATTTCTGTGTGATCTCTGAACTCTTGACGAGCTCTGTGTAGTAGAAAGTATTGATTTGCATTTTTAATATTTATTATTAAATATTTTAAAACCTTTTAACTGTGGCTGGTTTGTGTAGAGATAATTTAAGCTCTTAAGAGTACTTGCATGCCTTTGGTAAAACTGTACAAAGCCACTCTAATAGCTTTAGCCCTGGATTATACTACCAATTGGATAATAATATTGTACAGTAATAATTGGACACCATTTTTAGGGCCTTTGAGTAGCTGATAATTATTAGTGGGTGGTGGCAGCTGGTACTACCGTAAAGTCTGGGAAAAAGGGTACAGCTGGAGAACCTGTGCCAGCCTTCCTCAGGAGTGTTTGTGTGGTTGTATAAACACTTCTCAAAGTGTATGTGTGTGTGTGTCAGCTACTTGGGCAGTGACACGAAACACTGGTTGGACAGAGAAGGTGCTAGAGGTTTTAGCTTGCCCACTAGGCTGAGATCTGGACCCTATAGCTGTGCCACTGGGGAGTCTTATTGGGGACCTGGAGAGCAAGGGAGCGACCAGCCCCAGACTGACTGTTATCTCTGTGTACTCTTAAGGGAAATTGCACTTTACTGTGTGTATTTGTTATCCTTTCCTCATATATGAAATGCCCTTTCTGGTGTTAGTGGTGAGGATTGAGGCTTCTTGATTGCTGGGTCAGGGCACGGGCGTCACACATTATTTCCATTTTATGTGGTGTTATAAAGGACCTCTGAATGAATTTCCATGTGAACAGTTTCCACTTCAATGAGAGAGAGGTGTTTGTTTTGTGGAAAGAGGTATTAATTTGTTGTCATTGTCATTTGGCATTTAATTATTTATTGTTTTATAGTAGTCCCACAATTCTCTCTATGACATAATTTCATTTTCTTGATTATTTTATTGATGTCTGATAAGTAACCTTTTCCATGAACAGCTTGTGTTATTGAAAAGACCAATTGTTCTATAGTTTGGTATATTTTTTCTGATTGTTAATTGCATTGTCTCTGTTCTGTTTAAAATGTACTGTCCTATATCCTATATAGGCTTAGCCATAGATCATTACTTAAATCAAATTAGTTCCTTATTTGTTCCATTGTTAAAACTTTTCCAGAGTCTAGTAACTGATGCCAATAAGTCAGTTCATGCTCTCTAAGAGTTTATATGCTATTGTGTGTGCATGCAATAGGATATAGCAAGAATGACCAAGCTTTTATTTTGAGATTCCTATTCATAAGGGATTTATATCCTTTTAATATGTTTTTTATAAACTTACAACTTATGTGTTGCAGTTTGTTTTCTGTAAAATGTTCTCTCATCATCCAAAGAAGATTATTTGATACCAACTCAGTATTTTGTGATGGTAATGTAAGACCTAGTTTTAGCCATACCTTTTCATGTATGTGTTTCCTTCTGGTAGAATAAGCATTATTTACCTATAATGATAATGTTTTTATAATAAATGACAGTGCATATATTTATATATCTGGAAGACTAATTCCCCCTGCTTCCCAGTCATTTAAGTGATGATTCAGAGCTATTCTGGGTTTTTGGGGTACCTTAAGAAGTTCAACATTAGTTTATTAACTATTTCCATTATTAATATTTTATTAATAGACAAAGATCAAACTGGCTTTATAAAACATAAATACATATGATAACATTATAGACATAATTATATATTTAATTGATCCCATTAATCATATAAAAATAACATGAATATAGTCAGTTTAGACATAAATAGTGCCTTTGATTCTGTCCACTGGAATTATCTATGGTCATTTTTAGAAGAATATGAATTTTCTCAAAAATTCACACTATAAATTAAATCACTTTATGAGAAACCCTTAGCATATATAAAGATTGGATCATGTTTTTCTAAATCTTTAGAAATTACTAAAGGTACAAAACAGGGACACCCCTTGTCTCCACTATTATTTGCCTTAGTGTCAAACCTTTTGCAAATTATATTTGAATGGATGTGAATATTAAGAGTATACAAATTGACAATAGTCTGAAAATGAAGGTTTTTACTTTCCTTTGCAAATGTAAACACTTGTAATAGTAATGGCAGAGCTTCTTTGGTTAATAATTTGAGCATTTCTGGGATCATATTATTTATTCCAAGTACTTTGTCTAGCTTTGAATTTTTAATTTGGGATTTAAGTTCAGTCATGGTTATTTGTTTGTCTATTAATTTTATATGTTCATCTGTTAATTTGGTTTTGATATGTTTTCTAAAGAAAGACTTTAACATGTTTGAGGTTCTATTATTTCCTTTTGGGTATTAACTTTGTGAAAGTATAATTTAAATGCTTCTAATATCTCTTCTAAGTCTGATACTTTCTTTCTGGTATCTGGAATTTATATTTCCTTTATTTGATTAGTTTTTATGATCTTTTTAGTTCAATATGCTATTCTTTTCTGATTTATGGGGTTCAGCAAATAAGAACATAGTTTAATCTTCTCTAAATTTATTATTGCCTTATGATGTCATGTCTCTAAATATTTTTATTCATGTTATCTAATTCACATATTAAATTTGTCTTTCCCTTCTGATTGTCTAGCTTTAATGTACCAAATCTTGCTTGGCATTCCAGTAAGACTTTGTCCCATTGCTTTTTTATTGTTTGTAAAACATAGTAATGCTTTACCATATAAATATGACTTAAAAGAGTCCCAAATATATATCTCTGTCATGTATTCAGTAAGATTTATGTCTAAAAATGTTTTTATCTTTTTAACATAAAATTCCTTTAAGTTTGTTATGTATGAAGGAATTCTAGTTACAGTTATTCTTTGTTTTGTATTTAAATCTAAATCAAAAGTAATTGCTTTATGGTCTGACAATGGACATGTGACTACTTTGACTTTATCTAACTTTGTGATTAGATCTCTTGATATGTACACTCTTTCTATTCTTGAATGTGTGCCATGTTGATGAGAGTAATGTGTAAAGAATAATGTATTAGGATCAGCATATTCATTAATGTCTAGTAGTGTTCTTGCTGCCATTTGACTGCTTGGAATATATCTGTTAAATAGCTGTTAAACCAGGAAAGGAGGAGGGTAGACCTAAGGAGGAGAGTTTTTAGTAATAGTTTATGGTGAGAGATGGTGTTGAATGCTTTAGACAGGTATAGGAAAAAGAAAAGCATTAGGTTTCTGGCATTTCTCTTTTTATTAATGTTATCAACAAAGAGAAGTAGGGCAGTAGTGGTGCTATGGTTTGGACAAAAACATGTCTGGGGAAGAGAATATTGTTTATGGTTAGATATTGCAGTAATCAGTAAATGATGCACTCTTCTAATATTAATGATAATGGTGACAGAATGGCAATTCATCAGAAGTTGGAATAATTGGCAGTGGATCCTCAGTTATAAAGAAGAAGTAAGTATGCTTACTGAGTTTAGTTAAAAGAATCTAATCCAAAGTAGAGACATTAGAAGAGAGATTGATATGCCTTAGTGTATTTATGAGTTGAGAGAAACCTTATAGATTAATACTGGTAGTCAGTGTATATATATAATTTAGGCCCAATCTATGTTAAGGTCCCCAAGGATGATAGTTTCTTTTGGTATATTGGCAGATGGCCAGGATAGTGCATCTTCTGCTGTACTGATATTACTGCCTGGATGCATATATGAAACTATGACACAAATGGTTTAGAAGAGTTTAACTTCTTAAGTAAGACAGTAAGAATCTCTGCATTATTGAATGAGGGATACTTTCTTCTGATAAAGGGATACATTCAGGTGTTTGGTATATAATAGCTACACCACCTGATTTTTTTGCTTTTATGGTCTTCTCAAAGAGTACTATATCCTGGTGGGAGGATTTTAGTGTCTTTGATTTTGTGTTTTACCCATGTTTCTGTGATAGCGAGGGTGTAAAGATAGGAATGTGATATGAAAGCATGCAGTTCAGTTATTTTATTACAGATGCTTACAAAGTTAATGTTAATACATTTTGGCCTTATTTTACTTGAGATTCCTGAGCGAGGTATTATTTTATTAATGGTTGCATCAGCCATTATAGGAGAGCCTGTAATGGTTGGTCCTGGCTTTGTGTGAATGTCACTGCATACTTGCAGTGTGGGTAGGGATAGCTGGAATATAAAATGCAAGTTAGTGTGGGTGGGTGGTAATTGGTGATAGGATAGGGGAGTGGAGTGAGACAAGCAGGCACTGCTTTGTCAGTGTTCAATAACTGACCAAAACTATAGAACCAGCAATCTATGGAATTTATCTGCCTGCTGCTTCAGCTCTGGGAGGCAGATGAAGTGAGGAGCAGGGGTATTTACAATCTATGGGCACCTCAGAATTGAACTATAATGGTAAACAAATGCTTAACAATCCTGTACTATACTATGCTATGGGCGAACAGTGATTCTGCTGGGATAATCATTTGTGAATTATCAGTTCCAACTGCACACTAGCCTAACACTTTACAACTATGAGATGTGAGGAGAGGCCATCAGGTAATTCAATATAATTCAATGGAATGTAGTTACTATCCCCAAAAATGACCAAAAACAGTCAATGAGGTAGAATCCTTAGGGATACAATTCAAATTCTTTTAACTGATTTGGTGAGTTACAACATTTAATTTATTTTTTATGAGAGTTGTAGTTTCCTGAGGCCTGCTAAGTCTACAATAAGGCTACTCTTCTAGCAATATGTTAGTTGGAGGCCAGTCACTACTTTTCTGTAGGTATAGGCTGCAAAAGTCTCAACAGAAGTTTGTAGATGAGGAAATTGTTTTCACCAGGAAAGTTTTGCTCTGCTATAGTAGAATACGTTAAAGTGTTTAAATAACTAAAGTTATTGTTTTTAATAACTAAAACTGATAAGTTCTGAGATTGGGGCTAAGAGGTCTTTCAGTAGATTTAACACTGCAGTATAGAACACACTGATACAAAATTACTGGAAACAAGTGTCTGTAGCTCTAAAGATATTTCAGCAGTTTCATTAGATTTTTGGATATTGCCTTACATTGGTTTCAACTGAAGCTATCTGTACTTTTGTTGCTTTTATAAACGAGTGAAATTAACAGTTAACAGAAGCACTGTATGAGGTAACAACCTGCAATCACTATAATAAATTAAGAACCTGAAAATGTTAATTGCGAAACACTAACTTCTAGTAATAATAAATTCAAATTCAAATCGGAAAACTACTGCAAAAAAAATATCAAAACATTGCTACAGTAACCCAATGGATTCAGTGATGTTCATTGCTGTAATCATAACACAAAACTACACTGTTGCCACTGTCAACAATTTTTTTAATATATATATATATATATATATATATATATATATATATATATATATATATATATATATATAAAACAAAATATATGATTCCAAAATCAGAAACAGTTGCACCAAATTGTTGCCGAACAGAAAGCCTGAAAATTTTCTCTTCCACAGCAGGAAAGAACATCTGAAACACATATGAACAAGTATTAAAATAAAAATAGCTGGAATTTAAAAAAATGCAAAGAAATTATATATAGTCACATAAAGCATTGTCTAACCAAACTGAAGGTACGATTAGGATGATAAAGGAAGGAAAGCTGTATCAAAAGCTATTGTATTTAGCCAGCAGAGTTATGATAAAACATACATAATCAATGAATTACAGGCAGTCCCCTGGATAAGGGATGAGATCTGTTTTTAGACTGTCATTAAGTCAAATTTGTATGTTAGTTGAAACAAGTACATATGGTTCTTATTAAATGTCACTTAGTCAAATGTTTGATTCAGTATAGTATTTATTTTATTTTTCTTTGCATATAAAACACTTCAAAAAAAACCTTAAACATAATACTGTATACTGTAGTAATAGCAATAATGTAAGTACAGTGTAATAAAAGTACAGTAACTATGTTCATACACTACAGTACAGTAAAGTAGAATGTTCCATACAAAAAAAATATGTTAAACTTACCTCTTTTTAAGCTTCACTTCACATTTCTGTACTACAGGCATCACCCACGAATGTTTTCCACTCTTTCCTTAACTTTCAGACCTTTGGCAGACCACCTACTGTCACCTAGACCCTTGTGAGTCGCTATATCATTTACCTATTCTACTGTACAGTACAGTAACTGCTTCAATACTGTACTGTACAAGACAGCAGTCTTGACCAATCAGATCACCGATCGGTTCTCTTGTTCTCCATGAAGGCGGACTTAACTGCTCTAACAAGATGTTTGAGGAGCTTCACAAACAGGGAAAATGAGGAAAAGGAAAGTACAACATAATTCTTCATTTTCAAGGTAAGAGTTGGGCAACTTTAAGGATTTTTATTTGTTTTCACATTATTTGTGACATTGAGGCAGCCTGTTCTCATCTATGGGTTGTCCTTATGTTAGATGTCTGTAACCCGGGGACTGCCTGTAATGGTTCATTTTAATTTATTATGCATTACATGAGAGGAAATGTAAATATAAATAAATGCAATGTGAAATATAAAAAAGCAGTTAAGACCATAAATTACAATTCTAGGCAATCGATTTTTCTCATTAATCATTTTTAGAGCTGACAGGAAATGATCTATTTTCATGAGGTTTAAAGGTCTCATAGTTGCTATGAAGCATAAACATTTGCCCCCAGTAAACAGGAATGTCATTAGTAGAGATGTGGAGATCCTAAACAACTACACTTCCTGAATGGGCTAGAGCTAGGATTTCTTAAGTTAGATCCACTGACTAAAAAGGACAAAAATGGGTCCAGTAGAGGATATTCAAAGGTGCTGCAGAGCTAGGGATGATGTTGATGAGGTGTATAATGCCTTTCAGTAGTTTGGCAGTACTATTATTACAGCTGTTTGTAAATAAAAGAAGTGGCAATCTGTTTTTCATTTAGATGGATGAAAAGACAATTTATCTCTATTCTGTGTAAGCTGGTGATGAATTGCCATGCTTTTTGGAGGTCTCCTTGAAGTGCTGGCATTTTAGATGGTTTAAATGTAAGTGCTGGTCCATATTCCAAAGTAGGAATAAGGTTTCACTTACCAGTAGCAGTTCTACCGACAATTGCTAAAGGACAGGAGACTGCACAGCAGGTGTGTAAAAAGGATCCAGTTGTAGAACTTGCTCTGCAGAAATGTTCTGAGAAGACTGAAGTAGAATTTTACCATATCCTGTGACATTTAAACAGAAGGGTACAATGTATGTAGCTCTTGTTTGGAGTAAAGAAACAAACTCATGATTTGATACAAAGAGCCTTTGTGAGGTATGAAAGATCATGGATTCATAATTCTGGAAATTAATATTGAGGCCTTTGGTTTGTAACTAGGCACTTATGTCAGAAAAATTAGTGGTGAGATTTTTCAAGTTTTAATGGGATCCATGTCAGAATTGTATAAGACCTGAACATCAGCTTAAATTATCATGTTATATGAGGAAAGAAGAGACAGATGGACTTGGTAAAAATGAACAGAGAACTGGAACTGTGGTGCTGAAACTTTTGAAAAACTGATGATAGGGAGGAGTGGGAAAATGTGTACTAACTTTTCCCCCAAATATTATTTATTTAATAATGGAGGAACTACTGAGTAATGTTTGGTTCATTAATGAGTGATGAGGCCATCTAGTAAATCAATATGATATGCAGAATTAGATGTCTTAGTTATATCAACACACACAGCATAAGCAAGGAAACCAAGATCGATGTGTATGTAAATGAAGTCTGTAAAAGTCAACAGGATGTTAGTAGTACTGTGTCCTTTTCTGAAACCATGCTGTGCATCTAAAATTAGATCAAAACCATCACCATATTGAGATGAAACTGCTTTTTTTTTAAGATTTGCTGACAGATGGGGAAAATAGGATGTTGAGTCTGTATGACTCAAAGAGATGTGTTGGATCAGTTATGCTACTAACTGGTCGACTGCTATTTCCCAATACTGTTTCCACCACATTGTTACAATTCCCTGACCATATTTTCTATTAAATGACTTCCTACCATAAAACTGCAGCTCATTTAGATATTGTGTTCACCCTTGCACATTTTCTTTCTTTGCTGCATAACCATAGAATATATATATATATATATATATATATATATATATATATATATATATATATATATATATATATACATATATATAGCTACATCAAGAAAAACAAGTAACTGCACAATACATACATCCACCTACACAACAAATGACAGCCAAAAATCATAGGTCTTTCAGCAAAAGATAATACAAAGTCTTTAGAGTATAAAAGCACACTTTAATTATAAAAAAATCAAGTTTAATGCTTTCATCGTAATCATCTTATGACCTTATCAGACCTAAATTCAAATATACTAGCCAAGTTTATATAGCCACACAAATTAAATCAATTATGTCAATTAAATCATAATGTAACAAGTAATGCATTCTAAATGTAGTAGTACAAGATTTTTAGATTCAATAAAGTAATGTCAAACAAACTATAACTTGTCAAAAAGAAAGTAAACGAACAAGAAACACTGTACAATCCTTGTCAAAAGTTGTTAATACTTTAGTAACTTTAATATAATAATATATAAAATGCATAAAAATACATAGCAAGAGCATACACACACACACACACACACACAAATATATATATATATATATATATATATATATATATATATATATGTATATAGATATATATACACACACACACACACACACAAATATATATATATATGTATATAGATATATATACACACACACACACACACACACACAAATATATATATATATATATATATATATATATATATATATATATATAATATATATATATGTATATAGATATATATACACACACACACACACACACACACACACACATACACACACACATACTGTACACACATACACACACACACACACACACACACACACACACACACACACACACACACACACAAACACACACATACTGTACACACACACACACACATATATATATGTATATATATATATATATATATATATATATATATATATATATATATATATATATATATATATATATATATATATATATATATATATATATATATATATATATATATATATATATATATATATAGAAGCACCTATTTAGGCATGTCTAAGGGTCAGCTCCCGGTGTTTTCTCCTGTCTACCTGATGAATCTGGGTATCTTGGGGCAATGCAGCAATTGCCTCATGTACACAGACAACCCACTCCTCCTACCACCCAACACTACAACCTGTGAGAGATGCACTTATATAGCCAAACTGGAAGCAAAGCTCTCTTCATCCAAGACTGGACTAGACAGTCAAGAGGAGAAGGTAAACACTTGCACCACAAAGCACTCATAACATAGTCCCTCAAAACCTACACCACCAAAACACACATAGCAACACAAAACACACACCTACATTCATGGAGGTTCTCAATAAAAATCTGTTCAAGCAACAAAGATGTCCAAAGCAGAAACGCATGCAACCTCCACCGCCTCAACACAACCCAAATGACACATAGCCTACAAACTCAGTGTGCCACTCAACCACAGCCGATAAGGCATAACAATGTACTCAACACTCTAGTCATAGGTGACTCTATAGTCAAGCACACTGATGTTCCACTCACCAGGCTAAACAAGGACAAAGTTACTGTCAGCTGCCTGTTAGCTGCCAGTATCCGCCACATAATGCACGCACTCAGGTCACTCCACATCAAGTACAAATATGACTCTGTCATTGTCCATGTTGGTGTGAATGACCTGAGACATACCTCCCCTGACTACATGAAAAGAGACATAGAGGAGCTCTCTGATCTTGTAGCCTAGGCAGGTATGACTCTAGCCCTGATAGCATCCTGCCATCACCCAGAATGCTATCACAGTACAAGGACAAAATGATTGACTTCAACAATTGGTTAAGCTTCTGGTGTCATTCTAAGGGGATCCAGTAGCTGCCTGCCTGGGATGGCATGATCAACAGACCACAATGCTCTGACAGCGATGGCCTGCACCTGTCACCCTTGGGATTCCGGATACTGGCTAAGGCTCTTGCCACCCCTATAGTGCTTTTTTAGGCAAGGTTCAAATGACAAATTCACCACCATAACAGGTACAAGCAAGCAATATCTGAGGGTAATGCTTCTCAATGCTAGAAGTTTAAACCTCAAAATGCATTCACTCGAGGCACTCCTTAAAATGGAGAACATCAATATCTTTGCAATGACAGAGACCTGGTTCAAGGCTTCAAAGAGTACCCCTGCATTACCAGGCTATAATTCATACCACACCTTTCAGCCACCTAACCTGCACCGAAACACTAAAGGTGGAGGCATGTCCATATTCATTAAGGATATCCACAACTCCAGGCTAATTGCTCAGCATAATGCATCTAAGATTATCCAAGTGCAACTAATTCTGGGCAAGACCGCAATCCAAATTGTAACTTGCTACAGATCCCCCACCATGCTCCAGGATTTCCACTCCTCATTTCTTGATACACTGGAAAATATTAGGGTACAACCCAATACCCTAATAATGGGCAATTTCAACTACCCCACCATTAACTGGGAAAACTACTCATGTACCAACTCTTTTGCTCAATGTTTTCTGGAATTCATAAATGCAACTTATCCACACCCCCACCAGGGGCAGCAATATCCTAGACTGGGATTTCTTTAAGTGGAGCATGTCCCAACAGCTCTGGGTTTGACATAGCTTTGTATGTTAAGCAGAGATCACCTCTGAGTAGGCGATATGTGACGGAGTAAAGCTGGAGTTTTTTGAGACGGTCTGCGTATGGCATCTGTTTGAGGCCAGTAATCTTCTTTGTGAGGTATTTCTGCGGCCTTTCCAGTTGTTGTAGATGTCTTGTGAGGTACATACTAAAAGGGGCATTGTACTCTATAATGGTTCTAATGAGTGATGAGTGGAGGGGAACAATGACCTCTTTTTTTCTGGATGAGAAACCTTTTGTGATGAGATGTGCCACGTAGAAGGATTTCCTGACTACTGTGGCGATGTGATTATCAAAGGAGAGACTACTGTCCACCTGTGACCCAAGGTCTCTTATTACATTTTCAATGTTAAGTATACTACCGCCTATGTTGTAGTTCATGGGTACAGAGTTTTTACCAAAGGGGATGACAATGCACTTTTTGGCATTGAGCTTGAGGCCATGGCTTTGACACCAGGCATCTGTCTCAGTGAGGCCCTTTTGTAGGATGTCCACATCGTTAGGTGTTTCGATTATGGCTCCTAGTTTGCAGTCATCTGCGAACTTTGTTAGCCAAAGACCTTATGTGTTAGCCTGTACTTCAGAGAAGTAGATACCAAACAGGGGAGGACCCAGGACTGAACCCTGTGGTACTCCACTTGTCACTGGTCTGAAGTCGGATTTGGAGTTTGCTACTTTCACAGTGTGGGTTCTGTCAGTGAGCCAGTTGGCAACCCATCTTGTGACATAGGGATTTATACCTAGTTTAGTGAGTTTATCTATAATTCCAGAGTGGGGGATGGTGTCAAAAGCCTTGGCAAGATCTAGATAGGCTGTGTGAACCACCTTACCCTTGTCTACGGCTTGAAATTTGGAAATTAAACTGAAATGCTAAAAATATTTGAAAATAATTTTGAAAACTGCTGTTATACTTTAAAGTGCTTCCTATCCACTGACATGAAGTTGGCCCCTGTTGTACCCACTGCTTATATATATATATATATATATATATATATATATATATATATATATAAAAACTCTAATATCACTGTGCCTCACAGAAGCAGAAACACTCAGTGGCATTACAGTTTCAGAGTTATTACATATTTCACCTAATCACACATAACTTATCAACAGGTGCACCATGTATAGATAATTGGTAATAATGCTCAAAGGATACACATAACTAATAAACAGAGCTCAGTGATTTAAGTTCAATATAAGAGTTATCAGAATCCAGAAGTGCAACCACTTGCTACTGGCGTGACAGTGAACCAATAGCTATCAAATGCTAGTGATTCACTTTTACAGCATTTTTCTTGGGGGATGCAACATAGGATTTAACATCCTAACGCTCCTTCTACTTAAATGTTCTAACTCTGAGATTTCTGCATCTCTGAGAAAAGGAAGTTTTTTGAGATAAAGCAGCCTTGTGATCGAACATTAACATGTCACTCACAAAGGAGTCACAATTAAGCCTTAATCAGTGTTAGTTGTGCAAGAGGCAGAAGGCTGTGGGTTCTTTTCTCACATCAGGTATTTGGATTGCTGACACTATAGTGCTGCATTTGGGGTGCGTTGCAATTCTGTGTGTGTTATCCCTTGGATGAAATGTTAAACAGATCAGGTGGATGTAAAAGATTCCACAACACTTACTGAAAAAGTAGGGAATATTCTCAGACGCTTTGGCTAAATTTCTGCTAGTAATAAAAATACCACATTGGATCTGCCATAAAAAGAGATCATTACCATAGTGGGGATTAACCCAGTCAGCAAAGGATAAATAAATAAAAAAAATGAATTTAACACTATTGTCTATGTTGATATATATATATATATATATATATATATATATATATATATATATATATATATATATATATATATATATATATATATATTTATTTAACATTTGTTTACCGGGGAAGTCCAACTGGGCAAAATTACTCATTATCAGAGGAGGCCCCGGGAGAAAAGCTCCACATAACGACAACATAACAGTCAGTATTTTAAACAATAGTGAAACAATCAGAGAAATGATAGTAATAAATCATATAATAACATATTACAGTTCAAGTTAGTAATAACACTAAGGATCACTTAGTGACATATTTTGACAGTTACATTTACTATCAAGAAATCATTCAGTGGAGCAGTGTCTCAGAGATACAACAGTTTAATATACAGTGGAGTAGTGTCTTAGATATACCTCTTTGGTACTGTAAGTTGTTATGCTTAATGTTGATATACTTGTCATTGCATGGGATCATTAAGCAAATAGAGACATATTGAAAGTGGAGTGTAGGGGGAGAGAGAGGGTGAGGATGGGAGTAAGTAAGGCACTCAGTAAGCATAGAGATATAGTGAAAGTGGAGAATAGGAAGAGAGAGGGTGAGGATGGGAGTAAGTAAGGCACTCAGTAAGCATAGAGATATAGTGAAAGTGGAGAATAGGAAGAGAGAGGGTGAGGAGGGGAGTAAGTAAGGTATTCAATAAGCATAGAGGTATAGTGAAAGTGGAGATTAGGAAGAGTGGGAGTGAGATGGGGAGAAATGGGTTCAGCCTGGTGAGGAGCAGGAGCATAACCAGTTGTCATTTAGGTGGGACTTTAGCAGTTTTTTGAAGTGCATTAGGTTTGCTGTGTTTAATATGTTCTGGGGGGTGGATTTAGTTATGTAGTTAGAATATAGTGAGTCTCCAAAACTATTGTTGGATTTTGTAACTTAGAGTAGTCATTTTTTTGATCATAGAGTACTGCTATTGAGGTGGGTTTGTACTAGGTCCTGTAGGGATGGACATTTATCGGGTAAGTAGATTATGGAATGGGCTATGGTAAGTTGGTTTAGGGTGAGTAGATTGAGCAGCTCTAGCCATTTGAGTTATTTCAGAGCAAAACAATGATGGGTTCTGTGGGGCAGGTTAGTAGCAAATCTGGCTATCTTATGGTAGCATGATTCAAGTTTGCTTAAGTCTGATTTTTTGAGGTTAGTAAATATAGGAGAGGCATAGAGTAATGTGGATAGTAGGTGAGTCCTGGCAATAGCTTGTCTGGAAGAATTTGTTAAGAATAGTTTTATTCTGTAAAGGGAACCTAATTTAATGTGTCCCTTTTTGATCACATGAGATATATGGTTGTCAAATTGTAACTTATCATCTAGAATGATACCTAGTAGCTTGGTTTCAGAGGTGGGTTTAATTAGCGTGTGATTGGATGAGGTGATTGTAAAGTCATGACTGGGGGAGTTTGTTTTGTGACATTGGTTAGGGAACAGCATTAGTTTCCTTTTGTTGGGATTAAGGATGAGCTGGTATTTTTCTAAGAAGGACTCAATGGCAGTACAAGATTTTTGAGTATTGTCTTGTAGTTGTTTTAGGGTAGCTGTGGTGCAGATGACAGTGGAGTCATCTACATATTGTATGATAGAAGCAAGGTTAGTAGCTTCATGTAGGTTATTGGTCAGAACTGTGAAGAGCAGAGGGCAAGAATTGAGCCTTGTGGAATGCATACTGTAATGGGGAGGGGGAGGAGAGGTCATTGTGCCATTTGACTGACTGACAGTGGTCAGATAGGTCATTTTGGAACTGAATGAGAGTATTTCTAGATATGTCAAGTGATGCAAGTTCATGTAGGAGTTGTTCATAGGAGACTGTGTCAAATGCCTTTGACATGTCGAGAAATATTGAGGCAACCATTTGGCCATTGTTTTTTAGTTGGTTGACAGTATTGGTAAATTTGAGCAGTGCTGTGGTGGTACTGTGGCCTGGTTGAAATCCATGTTGTGCATGGGAAAGAAGCTTATTAGATAGTAGGTGTTGCATCAGTTGAGAGTGGATGCACTTTTCTAAGATTTTAGAAACAGGGGATAGTATAGATATTGGCCTATAGTTAGATAGTTCTAGTGAGGAGCCTCCTTTGTGGAGTGAGATTACATAGGAGGTTTTCCAGATTTTAGGTACATACTGTTCGGTGATAGATCTATTGATCAGTATTGAAATTGGGTAGCAGATGACATCGACTGCTAATTTGAGCTAGGCATTTGGCAGCACGTTAGCGTCAAGGGTTATGGGTTTCAGTTGGCTTAGCAATTTCTTTATTGTACTTGTTTGAACGGGTTTAAGAGAGAGAGGTAGGTGAATCAGTGATAGCACAGAGAGTGATTTGTTGCAGGCTATTTTTGGCTTTCATGAGTGAGAGGATGAAGTTTATGAAAAATGAGTTAAAGTGGGATGCTATGCTTCTGAGTTTTTGATATTCGAGGATGGGGTAGGGGTGTGGCCTGGATGGATAAACTGATTGATGGAGGCCCAGAACTTTTGTGGGTTGTGTTGATGCTTGGACTGAGTGTTTGTATATTACAGTTTTTATCAGCTCTGATTTGCTTTTGGCAGACATTTCTTAGATGGCAGTAGGTGTTTAGGAAAGGTTTTGATTTGTTGGTTATATGTTGATACCAGAGATTGTCTATTTGCTTTAGTAACTGTTTGGTTTCTTTAGAGAACCATGGGCAGTTGTTAGTTTTTGTTCTTATGGGTATATATGCATTTGATTGGCCGGTGGATGGTCGATTACATATTTTCAAAAGCAGTGCAGCAAAATCTCAAAAAAGCAATTGCAAGAGTTGCGAATCACAAAATATTGCCCCCTTTTTGACACACGGTAGCGCTCATTTAGGTGGTAGAATGGTTGGAAATGTTGAATTCAGTGTTGTTTACGACATTCCGACCATTCGGCATTACTTGATTCATGCATAAAAGTCAGTGTTATACCCAATCGAGCAATGTGCGCTTGATCAAATGAATGCATACCATTCTTATGTGTCTTATGGGGGCAAGTGTGCTTAGAACATCAAGAAATATGTTATTGAAATAACTGACTGCTGCATCTAGTGGGAGGTATTTAATGGGGACCAGTTACAGCTTAGTAGTATTTGCTTAAAGGTGTCTATGGAGACATTTTTTGTACTACGTATTTGTTTATATGTTTGTGGTTTTGTGGGTGAGCTACAGTGTCTTAGAAAGAAGGTTAGTAGGTAATCCCTTAGGCTGTCAGGTAGACAGCCTAAAAGTTGGATTAGAGAGGGTTTGTTAGTCAGGGTCCAGTTGAGAGAGGATTGTTTGTTGCTGGTTTCATCAATTCTAGAAGGTGAATGAATCAATTGGGTAAAACCATGTAGGTTGATATGATTAGAGGGGTTATATCTGATGAGTAGGTTTGCCAGTAAGTATTAAAATCACCAACTAGTATAATTTCTTGGCTAAATGTAGCTAAGGCCCATGACAGAAGGTTTTCTATTGTGAAAGGGTTGTTATTTGGTGGTATGTATACTGCTAGTAAAATTATATGTTTGCTGTTATTGATTTTTAGACAAGATGCTAAGAGTTCTGTATTATCAATGTCTGAGATATTTATCTGCAGTCTTTCAAAATTAATAGTGTCTTTATATAGAATTGCTACTCCTCCACCTTGTTTGCCATCCTGTCTTGTCTGAGGATATTGTAACCAGGGAGCTTGATTTCATTATTGTTGATGTGGGGTTTAAGCTAGGTTTCAGTTAGTACAGCAATGTCAGGAGTATATAGTGATAGTGTAGCGTGGACTTCATGTGTTTTGTTTAAGAGACTTCTGAGGTTTATATTTATGAGGAGGATGTCAGAGCTCTTTTTGGATATGTTGGATAGTAGAGGTGAGGTTTGATTTATTGTTGGTTTAGGAAAGTTGTTTGTGATGGCTGTGTTTTGTTGGGTGAGAGTAGGGCCAGGGTTGGGGAGTATGTTTTCACATAAATGAAAATTAGATTTTTTTACTTGCACTTAGGGGAAATCTTTGGGAGGTATAGGTGGTTGTTTTAGTGGTATTAATGAGGGGTTAGCATGGTGTTCGTATATATATGAGGACAGTTCAATACTTGTGGAGTTGTAGATTTGGTGTTCTATGTCAAAGCGAGAGAGGTCAGATAGAGGTGGGTTTGTTAAAGGCTAGGTGGGGGATTTTAAGTAGATTATGGGAGGGTTGTTAGGTGCTGTTAGGAAGAGAGCAGTTAGTAGTAATGGGATGAATAGTATGTGTAAGAGAAACATCTCTCAATATTGGGTTTTAGGAGGAGGGGTTAGTGGAGGAGGGAGTGGTGGTATGAGTAGTGAGGTGATGAGAAAAGGATGTAGTTGAGACTTTGAGAAGCTGGGGTAGGAATAGATAGGGGTTGGGATGACAATATACAATTATGAGGTGGAAGGAGCTGATTAATTAGTGACTTATGATGTAAAGGACAGTGATAGGTTGAGGATGTGTGGGGGTGTGGTTTGGTTAGGATAAATGAAAGTGATTTGGGGGTGGGTGGAAATGGGGGTAGAGGAGCAGAGCGAGCTTGAGTGGAACGGGCAATTGTGTGCATGCAGTTTACAGAAAACTATCAGCCACCTTATACTGGTTTGAAGGAATGCAGAACTGTTGTAGAGGTACAGAATAACAACAATGGCACATTCTGCACAGAATTAAGCTATTGAGGGTGTACTACACTTCTTTATCAGGTATGTAGTAATGCTTGTTTTTCTTTTCAGTTTAGACACATCATTTCATGCTCTAAATTGTGGAGCTAGCATAACAAAAACAAAATGAGCACTGAGCGGTGTTCGTAAAAAAGAACCTTAGACTTGTGAAAAATAACCTTAGGTATGGGCATTCCACATGATGAAACAAGCAGTTACACCAGGGGGATTTTAAAAATGGCTCCTGTAGCTTAAAAAAGCTAGGTTAGGCTGTAACTGGTCTTATGGGCAAGGGAGAGGACAGAATAGACCAGAAAAGTGATGGATAGCCAATAGTATGATGAACAGGACTTGCCCTGATTAGGCTGTAATTGGTCTTGTGGGGGAGGGGGAGAATCAGAATAGACCAGAAAAGTGGTGAACAGCCAATAGTTTGATGTAAAGGGCTGACCCTGATTTCACAGATGTGCAAGTGTAGAGAAACAATCAGTAAAGGCAGTAGGTACTCTGGACTTGCTTGGTTTGCATACCTGTCTTACTGAAATAAAATAAAATCACTTTTACCAAGGAGTATGTGGGATTTAGGAAGACCAGAATTTATAAGAGAAAGAGTTTAGTAGTAGGGTTGCCACCTTTTAAGCGGGCCAAAGTGGGACATGGGGGTGTAGCCAATATGACACTGACCACACCCCCTACCACGACATCACCACAGCAGTTAAGGATACCACTAAACATGTTCCCATCTCTCAAAAACAGGGACATATTTTAACTATTACTCTTATAAACTTAGAAAGATGCTTGAGTAACAAGGTTTATGTTAACATACATTTTCCGAAGGATTTGAAGTCCAAAACTCAAATGTATGCTATTTATTGACTTCAGTCCTCAGATCTTCCATGACTTGCCAGAAAAACACAAATGTTATGATGAATAGACAAAAAAATATGAGGCAAAAAAATCTGGACATTCTGTGAAAATCTGGAGAGTTCAGAGGTATCTGCTGCACCTTAATTGCAGTGACAATGACGTTAACTGCAATCCAGATAGCATCAACATTGCTACAGTGTGCAGTTGCTTCAATGACTTTTAGTGTATGTGTGTGTGAGAGTGAGTGTTAGTAACTGTAGCAAAGAGCTTTTTTTTTTTTTTTGTTCATTTGACAGAGGGGAGCTTGGATTCAGCCAGGAAGAGCCCTACAAAGATTATCTTTGTAGGGCTCTTCCTGGCTGAATCCCTGCCCCCTTCACAAGTCCAGGTTTGTCATCTTTGGTGACATAACCAAATTGCTGTGGAAAAAACGGATGTGTTTGTGTTTTTTTCCATGGAAATTTGGAGTTATTGAAAAGCGGGACTTTTAAAGTCCCACAGTTTTACAGAGTGGGCAGCAGGATGAGGTTGCTCAACCCGTGAGTATCCTGCTGATAATGGGATGGGTGGTAACTTTATTTAGTAGTAGTAGAAAAACAGCAGGGCTTTCAAATAGTTAAACAGAATATAAAAAGAGACTGCTGTTAGGAAGTACAGAATGGTGGGGTGGGGTGGGGGGGAGCAGCTAATGTCCTGAAACAAACAGGAAAAGAAGTAGGTACTTTGGATTTACCTGTTTTGCATAACTTTCATATAAAATAAAATAAAGCACTTTTACCAGGAGTATGTGGGATTTAGAAAGACCAGAATTTATAGGCGAAAGAGTTTAGTAATAGTAGAAAAACAGCAGGGCTTTCAAATAGTTAAACAGCATGCAAAGGGAGACTGCTGTTAGGAAGTACAGGATGTTGGGGAGGTGAGCTAACGTCCATGGTGGAGTGCTTTAGTTAAAAAAATAGAAATTAAACACTGTATGAACATGTACATAAATGCATGGAACTAGCCATACCCAACAGAACCAAGACTCTCTCCTCCAAAAAAGGAAGCCAATCTGGTGGTCCCCTGCCATTAATGAACTCTACAACAGAAGGAAGAAACTGTTACAGAAAAAGGTGAAATCCCAAGACTGGAAAAACTTCCTTATTAGCCTCAACAAAAAGTTGAGATCCCTCATTAAATCCTCTAAAGCCAGCTATGCAGGCAGAATTGCAGCAGACACTAAAAACAATCACAAAGCCTTTTATAGTTATATCAAGCACCTGCACAGCATTACCCAGATTTGCTCTGAGTTAGTGCACAATGGTAACGCCTATACTGAGCCAACAGATATTGCCAACATACTAGCCAACAGATTCAGTGCCATCTTTACCCCCCCCCAAAGGACCAGTCACAATACAGGAAGAATGCGAGGCACCCAGCATTACTGCAGCCCAGGTTAAAGCTGCATTGTCCAAAGCCAAGAATACAGATTCCATGGGACCCAGTTATATCCCTGGCTGTGTTCTACATGAACTACAAAGAGAACTGGCACCACATCTGTGTTCCCTGTTCAGCCAGAGCCTCACCTCAGGCTTTTTCCCTACCAAATAGCGCATTGCTACAGTGATCCCTCTCCATAAAGGGGGAGCGACTACAGACCCTGGAAATTATTGCACCATTCAGCTGCCTCCAATTTAATACATTTGCATTTTGCTCCATTTCTCTTCTCTTTCAGATAATAGCAGTGAGTTATCTGCCCCCCTTCAAAAAAAAAAGAAGTTATGCTCTTAGCAGAACATTCCATATGTATTTTCCATTTTCATTCTTCCTCGACATATGGGCTCAGATCTGATCCTCAGATTCTAGCCATTACTATAGCTTGTGATTACCAGAAAGCTATTGGGCCCCTTCCCTATCCACAATACACCAGCCCCTAACATACCTCAGATCTTGTTTGCTGTTTTACAAAGGTAAAAAACTAATACAAATATTGTAATAGAGCACACCATATCTGGGGCTCAATAAGAAGGACAGTGGTGTCCTTATACATACTCATTCTTCCAGAAATTCACTATGAAAAACAAAGGTTGTGGGTTGGAGGGTTGGGAGTTGAGGAAGAATGAAAATGGACAACACAGATGGAACATTATGGTAAGTACCTAACTTCTTTATCTGATGCTGACAATTTTTATTCAATCCTCAACATATGAGACAATCCCCAGCTGCCTAAATTCCTGGGTGGACTCTAAGGAAGGATATTCCTGAGCACAGCTTAGCTAAAGGCTGCTTTCCCCCTCAAGACCAGATTCAATTTATAATAACTAATAAAGGTACGAGGATTAGCCCAAGTTGCAGTGACACATATGTCATCCATGGAAGCTCTAGCAAGAAATACTGAAGAAGTTGTCATGGACCTAGTGGAATGGGCTTTTAAAGGCTTTGGCACGGACAGCCCCAACTTATTGTAGATAAATGATATACAGTCTGCCAACCATCTGGATAAAGTCACTTTTGCAACTGATTTTCCCAATTTAAAATCTGCAAAGGACATGGATAATTGATCTGTTTTTCTGATATCTTTCATTTTATGTAAGTATATGCTAGCTTGAGGATTGAGATATCCGAATGAATCATGCCTGTCTTGTGAGACAGGAGGTCTGAAATTGGATTTAGAATCCAAGGTGGGTTAAGCAAATGAGGCCAAAGGAAGGGGAAGCAAATCTGTCAAGACCAGTAACATGCAATGAGGATTACTTTGCTTTTCAACTGGGGAGCTTTCTGTAGGAATTTGGACATTAGAGGAATTGCTGGGTAGGCATAGAGCAGACTGGTTGGCCAGTTGTGGAGTACAGCATCCCTTGGTGATTTCCCCTGTGGAAGGACTAGGGCAAAAAAGCTGCTACACTTGTTATTTAGGGAGGATGCAAAAATATCTCAGCAAGTCTGGCCCCATTGCCAGAAAAGAAACAATTAGTCAGCACACAAGGTCAGCTCTCCAAATCTATTTAATCTTGTTCATTTATATTTACTGTTGAGTCAAATACTGTTGAATCAAATAAATCCAATACGTCCACATAAAATAAGGGATGTAAAAAGCAAAACACCCGAAAGGTGAATTGTCACAAACATACTGGTTTCAGCATCAAGCCTTCATCAGTGCAATAACATCAACCAATCATATCTCATTTAAATACATCACCCTTGACTCCTAATGTCTTTTTTCATATAGAAAAGGAAAAAACATAGGGGTTGCTTTAATCATTATAAGAAGTCAATTGATAAGGAAATAAGTGTAGGCCAAATGGCCTTGAAAGGTCATTGATTTATTTTGTGTGGATGTATTGAATTTATTTGATTCAATAGTATTTGAATGAACATGATTAAATAGATTTGGAGAGCTGACCTTATGTGCTGGCCATTTGTTTCTTCTGCATTTTGTTCATTGGCCTTGAACCATTCTGTACGTGCATGGGTTTGTGTGATCCCATTCATGGAAAAATCATATCTGCTATTGTCCTGTTGAGACACCACTCATGAGGTAGAAGAATGGACCTGTTCAGTTTGTCTGCTATCATGTTAGACTTCCCTGGAATGTGCATTGCCATCAAAAAGTGATTGGAGGAAATCACTCATTGCCACACTCTGAGGGCTTCTCGGCACAAAGGATAAGACCCGGTTCCTCCTTGTTTGCTGATGGACCAAACTACCAACACATTGTCTGTCTGGATCACAATTGTCCCAAAAGGGAGATAGTCTTGGAATGCCTGCAACTCAAACAGCACTATTCTCATTTCCAGAACATTGATATGCATGTTGGCATCTTTGGGGAACCAAGTTCATTGGACTGCCTCCCCTCCCCACCCACTCTGGGATGCATCTGTGGTCACTACAGCCTTGGGTTGAGGGAGGATGAAAGGACATCCTTGTAGAAACTGATCTGATCCACCAACAAAGGTTTCTCTTGCATGCCCGAGTGATTCTTATTTTTGCTGACATATGATGATAAAAAATTGACCACTGTGTTGCTAACATCCATTGAAGAGTTCTCATGTGAAATCTTGCTAAAGAAAATAGAATCATGGCCACTGACATTGACCCTAAGGCTTATAGGATCAAACAAGTTGAAATTTTGGTGATGCAAATTATTTTCTTGACCTGTAACCTGATGATCTGCACTCTTGAAAGAGGAAGAGAAGCTGTCACTGATGTTGTGTTGAACATCGCTCCTATGAATTCCAGTGTTTCAGTTGGCTGTAACTGAGATTTATTGTATTTTATGGTTATTCCCAGCTGGGAACAAGTCCAGAGTACCTGATTACTTGCTTTTATTAGTAGATGCTTGTCTAAGTATGGAAACACTCAGAATCCCTGCAGTCTCAAGTTAGCTGCTACCACTGCCATGCATTTGGTGAACACCCTGGGAGCTGTGGTGGGGCCAAAGGCAGTGCCCTGAACTGATAGTGACTGGCTCCCAGCCAGAAACATAAATACTTTCTGGACTGTCTGTGTATTTTTATGTGATAGCATGCATCCTGAAGGTCTATTGAGCACATACATTCATCCTTCCTTGCCCAGAAAGGGTAGAATGGACTGGACTGTTACCATCCAAAACTTTGTATATCAAACTGACTTGTTTAAGTCACTGAAATCCAGAATTAGTCTCCAGTCCCCTGTTTTCTTTGGCATTAAAAGAATCTTGAGTAAGTTCTGGATTCCATCTAGTCTGGTGGGAGCTCTTGGATGACTCTTTTTTCTAGAAGCTTTTGTATTTTCATTACTGTTGCTTTCCTCTAACTGGTGGAACCCTGGGAAATTTGCATACAGACAGAGGTGGAAGGGAAAAGAGAATTATATAACCTCTGGAAATAATCCTCTGCACCCCCTTATTTTTTGTGATGTCTAGCCAGGCTTTCTGGTGGAGGGATAAATGACCTCTGATTGCATCCAGAGGGTGACAGTCAGGCCCCCTTTCAGGAGTGCTGATAGGGTCTATCACAGAAAGAATCTTTGGACCCTTGTTTCTGTCAGCTTCCTCTGCCACATGGGCATTGTCATCCATTGGAGTCCCCCCTCTGTCCCTAGGGGAACTATCTCTATGTGGAACTTGGAAAGGACCTGGGACTTCCTGAACCACATCTTTCATCCATCTCATTGATTCATACAAATTAGTCTTTGTGGGGCTGAAATACATACATCCACAGCAGAGAGGGTCTTTCCATCTTTTCCCACTTGGAGAGAGTGTCCTTTACTTTTGGGACAAACAGTGAACTGCCGTCAAAGGGTGCATTAATGAACGAGGACTTGAACGGTTCCACAAAATCACACAAGTGCATCCAGGCATGCATCCTAATGGATATGCCTGAACATGCCACCCTTGAGGCACCTTCAGCGGCATGCAAGATAAGCCTCATGGATGAAGTTGCAGTAGATTGAAGGGTAGTCAACTGTGAGGCCACAGAAGATTGATCCTCAACAGTAGTGGTCCCTGAAAAGGATTTTAAAAGTTCCTTGATTAAGTCCCTTTGTAGTCTGGTAAATTGTGCCAAGTAGTTTGGTGACCTAAGGACAAAAGTCACTGAAGCATGCACACATTTCCCAAATCTGTCCACCACCACAGATTCACTATTAGGGGGATGGACAGAGGAACTCTGTTCAGCTAGTTTCTTCTTAGTGGCCGCTACTTCGACCATAACATCTACAGGCACCCCCTTATTCCAGAGCTCCCTCCCTACTGGTGGAACCAGAATCTGATCTGGTCTCTTGGTGATTGGCACAACTGTGTCAGGCTCCTTCCACTTTATCCAGTTATCCAGGAGGTTGGCGGGCCAGCTCCAAAGGCCTCAAGAAATACTGATTCCTCCAGTGAAGGGTTATTGGAGGACCAACCACCGCTCTGCTTAAGGATGTCAATAATGTCTCACTATGAGATGTTTACAGGAGGTGATCTTGGGGATTCTTCTCCATCATCAGTATCAGTATCCTCAGTGATTGACTCCTGAGGGGAGTCCAAGTGCCTTCTTTTGTGCTTCCTCTTCTTAGGGACTTCCTCAGTGTGATGCTACTGTGAAGTATCAGAAGAGATCACAATACCCTGCTGCATCGACTGGGGCCTTTGAGCTGGGTGTCCCTGTGGTGTAGAATGATGTGGCTCATGATGCAGAGGCATCTAGGATCCAGATGGATGATCCAAGGGGAAGGGTGTGTCCGTCCTGCCGGAGCAGAAAACACTCTTTTCACTACCTTGAAGGCAGATCACTCAATGGAGAATAAAGACAATGGATCCAAGAAGCCAGGCTTCTAGCTCATTGCTTCCATCTGCCCCAAAAGCAATCTCCCAGAGGCAGAAGTCAGAGCTGAGCTGTCTGATGCTGAGGCTCTGAGGGTAGAGATAGCTCAGAAAACTTTGGAGTCAACTCCAGTACCTTGGATCCAACAGGGACGCTTTGTCTCCAAGAGTCATCTGGATCCAAAGATGTCAGACCTTGTGTACTCAGAGACTGCTTTGGAGCCAAAGATAGAAGTACCTTCAGATCCAAGCCAGACAGACCCTGATGGTTCAGAACCAGGGTCACCAAAATGATCAGTCAGATCAGAGAAGGAGTTGTCATAGGTGGTAGGGTGGAAGGACGGGCTTCCTGACCCGAGGGGGTAGGAGCCAAGAGAACACCTTTCTGTATCTGTGTTGAGAGGAATCTCCTCATTATTCTGTCCATGTGTTCTTCAGTCAACCTTCTTGAAATATGAGATAAGATGAGATGAGGAAAGGTGACTTGGAGTGGCATCTCTCCAAGAAGGCAGAAGGTACTCTCAAAGGAACTGGATCCAAGGAAGGCGAGCATTTAGTTCTAGACAAAAATGTCAGATTGGAAGAAGTAGGATCAGAGGATTTTTTGGCTAGATTCAAAAGTGTTTGGATCGGTACAGATTTCCGATCCAGCTTGAACTTTTTGCTTGGCAGTGCTAAAGATGGAGTCAATGATGTAGAAGGCCTCAGAGACTGGGTCGAAGGCTCCTTAGCTTTAGATTTGGGGATTGAGCCTTAGAAATAGCTTCCCAAAAGAGGAAGTAAGTAAGCCTTTTAATATCATTTTGTTCTTCCTGTCTGCTATTGCTCATGGATTGAAATTTTTATAAATGGAGCAATCAATTTGGAGGTGATTCAGGCCCCAAACAGTATACAGATAAGTTATGGGCATCAGATAAAAGCAATTTGTACCCACACGTTTGACACTTTTTAAAACCAGAAGGCAGTTTATCAGACATACTGAAGCAAACAGCAATAAGGAAAGTTTTTTTTTTTTATATAAAGGGAAAAAGATACCAGCTATGTTATCAAGAATACACAACAGTTTAATAGGAAGAAAAAACTGAAGGAAAAAAGAAAATTAACAACTACCAACTATGGTAACTAGAAATACACCAAGCGTAATGGGAAGAGAGAAAGATTAATAGCAAAAGTAAGGAGAAACCATTTATCTTAACCAGAAACAACCTGAGAACTCAGGCTGACCATGTCTATTCGTGAAAGTGGCAAACAAGATCTGAGATATGTTAGAGTTTGGTGCATTTTAGGTAGAGAAGGGGGTCAAGAGCTTTTTGGTGATCATAAGCTATAGTAATGGCCAAGTTAGATCCGAGGATCATAGCGAAACCCATATGTTAAGGATAGAATGAAACTGAAATCAGATCAAAAGTACAATGACAAATTTAAAAACAAACCCATGTAATGAGTTCTGAGTAAAGGGAAGAGACTGCTTACTCTTTGTACTTAGTATCCTCTAGGCCAGAGTAGGAATAACTTTAATCTGGTGCGCAGGATCCTTACACGTGCAACTGAAAAGTATAAGGTAAGTTATGTATTTTAAGTTGCCGCTGTAACCAAAGACAGCATAATGTATTCATCAGCTATATTAGGAAAATTAGATGCAACTTACCAATCTGCACTGAACAGTTACTGAATATTACCACCTACCTACCTACTAAGATCCTGAAGCCACTGACAACATTCTTGCTTCCAAATTCAGCTTTGTATTCAACTCACCAGCTGAAGTCTTAGTCTTCTCTCCCGCCTTCCTAAAACTCCTCTCCTAAAAGATGCAGTGGATCAACATATGTCCGTCCTGTTCAAAACCAAGTTCCATGTGTCTTGACAATGCAAACCATAGTTTAGTGTAGCTCCTGATAAACCTCTTCAGCCTAAGCCTCATTAATGGTTATACCCCACGGACAAATGGTTACATTTTCAGATCATGGAGAACAATCATAGTTGTGTCATTACACAAAGGTGACTTTACTACCACCCCAGGTAAATAAAGATCCATATGCCATGCCAGCATTATCTGCAAGATCATGAAACACATTCTCATAGACCTCATAAATGATGTCATAGGCAACCTTCAGATCCTGCATCATAACCAATTTGGTTTAATGGAAAGTAGAGCATATCTACTTTATCTGGCAGATTTCTTCAGAAGGACTGCTGAAGTCCTGGATAAAGGCTGGAATGGTAACACTGAATGCCTGGAACTTGGAAATGAATTTGACACCATGTCTCATGCAGATATTATCAATAAGCCTCCCGCAACTAAACATCAACCCATATGTTATTCACTGACTTACTAAATGGTTCCACCCCCTTTACCACCTTAGTAATGGGTTCTAACCTTAACCCTAATATTGCCCCTTTCCCCAACCCTAACCCTACACCTTAATGTCATAAAACCCTTCCCATAACACTGCAACTACACAAGACAGACTCAGACACATATTCACAAACACACACATAAACAAAACTAAATCTATCCCCTAACGTAACCTTTACCTTAAAATAAACAAATCTGCAAACAAACAACACCCATCCTTCACTCATCCCTGACCCCTAACTCATACACACACACACACACACACACACACACACACACACACACACACACACACACACACACACACACATGCTCTCACCCCCCAAACCTCACTTACCTGTATCGACATTCCATACCATCAACATATCTACCTGTTCGGCCACTAAATCATACCCCTGCATTTGACGGACACACACACCCACACACACACACACACACACACACACACACACACACACACACACACACACACACACACACACACACACAGGCACATCATTTTACTGTCTCATCTTTATGTCAGCAAAAGGGTGTATCTCTATTACGTCAGCATAAGGTTGTATCTCTAAGTTGGTGCTAACTTTGATTTCTGTCTCTATAGGACCTTAATGTTGGGAAATAATAAACTTTTCGATACTTACATGCACCGCCTGATAATACAGATTTCAGCAGGCCAAAACTAAGTAAATGCAGAAGAGCTGAGCAAATACTCTGTTGTTACTTAGTCCCATACAAAAAACAAAAAAATCAAGATAGGTCTGAGGCTTCCCATTATTCTAAAATAATATGGCTTTATTTATCTTAAATAAGTGTTTTCATCTGCAGACTTCATATATGGAAAAACTGAATTAATTAGGTTTAATTTGGTGGTGATAAAAAAACAAAAACAAAAAAAAACATATGCAACACACTGCCTACTTTCATTTGTTGCCAGCTAAACTCTGATGATGTCAGCTTGCAGCCTTCCCATAATACCTGACTGCACCTGCTCAGATGCATTTATAATACAGCTGTTAATGCTACAGCCTTTTATCAGGCCTATCTGAAATGCCCATCTCTGCAGTTTATAACTGCATGGGCTGGTCATACTTAGCAAACAAGGTCAGTGGTTCTGCACTTTAATTTATTAGTGGGTACAAGGTCATTGGAGGCAGGGCTGAGCATGTTGCTCTCTTATTCTGACTTAGAACTACCAATTTAATTTTGCTAAGTCAGTATATATTCATTTTTAAAATAGATTCTGATCTCTCGATTTGAAACTGTTTTGATTAGTTTTGTCTGAAAACTATACATAGCATGTTCATTGCAGATTTTTGTGACTTATTTATGTCATCTTTTGGAAGTCTAATCCCCTTGTTTTACTAAAAAACAAAGGAATATTTGAACTCATGTAAACATGATTATAGATACTATATTAATGTTTATTGCCAACAAACATTTGGCAGTGAAGACATAATGAATAATATTGAGTTAGCAGGGAAGACATAACAAATAATATTGATGTAAGTTAACAAAACATTCATGTATTACTTCCTCACACATAAGATTGGATTCTTGACATTTGCAAATATACCTGGAGTGATAATCCTGTGTCTCTGCTTATAGAAAATCATTTACTTCCTTCAAAGCATTTTAGAGGGAAAGTTAAAGCAGCCATTTTTTTCTATTACCTTGTGAGGGTAGTTGGAATATACAATTATGACTTATGATGGTCCTTATCGGTAGTCCAACAGTTAGTGCAGAGGATTAATGCTATGAGCTGTTTGTTGTGGCACAAGGTTTGATTCCTCAACCTCTACTTGCCTACATCCTAACCTTGAGCAAGTCACTTAACAAGAGAGTACATTGTACAATTGGAGGATTAGGCTAAGGGTCCCTAAGGGTCTCCTGGACCACATGCCCATTAACGACCTCTGAAACTTAGAAAAGTTAGAAAGATTAAATGTGAAATAAGACACAAGACTAGTCTGAAGATCGATTTGATACTATAGTAAACATCATAATTCATATAAACAAAACTTGTGGAACTGTATGATAAATCGCTCACATTTTATGAAGTCTGTATTTAAAATTGGTTACATCTCTGAGTAAATCTTTTCAAAATCTTAGTCTAGCATGTGGGATACAGTGAAAGGAGCTTTTGGCAAAATATACTTGGCATTTCACAAATATAGCTCTGTGTAACTAAACTGTAATGCTCCAAACCATTGTTGTGTTTGACATGATGCAGCACACACTTTGGACAGACATATATTAAACTCTCAGTTAACTGGCACCCACGGGGATTAGTAGATGCCGGGTAACTAGTTTCTGGTTGCTTGAGAGTTACTATTAAAGATAGGCCTGACTAATACTGTACTCTATACTATTTGTTTGGTTTGACTTGTTCTCAGGTTGGGGAGAAAGGGAGCTTATTCCTATCTTCCCTTTTAAAACTCTAAAACTCTAAAAACTTAAAGTATGTTTCTGCGGGGGGAAAACAGATAGTGCAACACATGTACATTGTACTGTATTTCTTCGATTTTTTTGCCAGTTGCTTGAGCGTGACGGTTGCTTGAGTTCAGGTTAAATGAGAGTTTACTGTATTTTTTTATCTTTCTGGCCAGCAGATAGTGTTTGTTATGCTGTTTCTTTCATTCTTTCCTTCTCTTTTTCTTATGTCAAATTCTGATCCAAGGAGAGAAAATATTATAGTTTAACAGATTGTGAGAAATGAATGTGTTGCAGCTGACAAGATTTTGATTTGTACTTTTCTCTCCAAATGACTAGTAATTTAGATATTACTTTGCAAGTGCTATGCTTTATTTTTTTGGGATACAAAAAGTGGAGCATTTCAAGAGACTGCCTTTCCTGTCCATCTTCAACTTTTCCTCTTAGCTTCTTGTAGTATCTATTTGCTAATTCAAGAAGAAGTAACATAATAGGTTGCATATTCAGCCACTCAGAGGTGCAGTCGGGACATGCTGGTCCAAATCTGTTTTAGTGGTTCTCCCCCCAATTATTATTGATTTGTGCACTCATATGCAGTGAATGCAAAGCCTCCCTTTGCCAGCCATGTAAATGACAAAATTAGTCACCTCACTCTGTAGAAATGGTCACCTAATAATCCTCTACTGTTCGCCAAGGACAACAAGCCACCAGTCAGGTCCTGCCTTCTCCCCAGAAAAGAGAATATAGGGACAAGAATGTACCTAAACCAGGTCATTGTAGCAGCATTTTAGGGTCTACCCTCCCACTGGTATAGAGAGTATATCTGTTAAGCATTCAGTCTTACTTTCCCATCCAACCTTCAAATGGCAAATGATAGTACTTGAACCAGGCCAGTATAGCACCAGTCCAGCGCCTGGTGTCATACTGAAGAAACCAGGCCAATATAGCACTGGACTGGTGTCTGCCATCATACTGAAGAGACAAGGTCAGTAAAGAACCAGCCCAGTCTGGGGTCTGCCATCATACAGGTGGGACCAGGCCAGTATAGCAGCAGTCTGGGGTCTGCTATCTTTCTGGAGAACCAGGACAATATAGCACCAGTCTGAGGTCTGCTGTCATGCTGAAGAAACCAGGCCAGTATTGCACCAGTCTGGGGACTCTGAAGAAACCAGGTCAGTAAAGCACCAGTGTGGTGTCTGCCATCATACCAGAGAAACCAGTGAATGAAAGCACCAGCCTGTGGTTGGACATCATACTGGAGAAGAGTGTATCAGCCAGGCATTTAGACATACCTTCCCATCCAGCCTTTGAATGGCAGAAGGTGGTCCTTGAGCCTGTGTCAGCAGAAATTTTCCTCTTCTTGAGATGGAAAATACGTGTTATGTTTGCTGGAAGGTTGTTGTTGTATAGTCAGTGTGGCAACTTCCTCACAGATACCATGATACTGTGGTTGCCAACTAGTTGTGGTTTATGGATTTTGGTGGGGATGGAATCTAATCAATAGTACCTTTCTATAGTTTTGTACCATCCCTATGAAAATTATAACATCAAAATTAGGGGCAACATGACTGTATACATGAGATCATGCTGACATGCTCGGACCAAGAAAACACTGAATGTAATCTGAATTCTATCTTGCAAGGGTGAGTAGATTTTGAAGATGTCCCTTAGGATTGTACTGGGGTACAAGGTTTGCTGAGCAGTAGGGAAAGAGCTATGGTAGTTGGAAGGAACCAGGTGATACAAAGACGGGGCCAAGGAATAGCACTGCAAAAGTAAGAACTAATAAATTATATAATTTAATCTAATGCTACCTGAAGGTGGTCTAGAAGACCAGTATTATAGTAAGACAATGGCCCTTGTCATTTGATGAAAACTTTGATTTTGTGTAGATGTACATCTCATCCATGTGGACCTGTGCCATAAAACTCATCTGCCTTAGCTCATTCTGACTTATTGATACATATGTCAATATTCTTGTCTACAGTCCCTAATATTTTGCTTTACAATGAGCAGGAAACCTGTTAAATCTACCATAGCCTTGGGATGGTAGCTCCACAATGAGTCCATTTCCATCTCAGCTGGCATTGTTCTGTGTCTTATAGGTACAAACACCACCTAATATTAGGAAACCAGACTTGAATACTATGTGTCCATAGGTGCTGAGTATTATATTATTATGGTGCATGCCTTTCTTTCTTGATCAAAACTAATGATTTAGTTACATTTTAGACAAAATAAAGTGAAAGGCCATTGAGGGATAATTTACAACAGTTCCTTATCCTCAAGTACCTCTGGATTTGCCTTAATGGGGGAACAGGTAATGTTAAAATCAACCTGATATAAATAGTATTTTCTTAATTTCTCATTAATATTCCAA
The DNA here is from genome assembly GCF_019279795.1 of Protopterus annectens. Classification (NCBI taxonomy): domain Eukaryota; kingdom Metazoa; phylum Chordata; order Ceratodontiformes; family Protopteridae; genus Protopterus; species Protopterus annectens. The sequence continues at coordinate 1,502,550,173 of NC_056746.1, read as the reverse complement.
TCAATTGCTTGAGTTGACTGTTGTTTTCAGACTCCTTTAGTAACTGGAGTAGCAGCTAACATTCCTCAGCTACAGTGTTTGGTGACTGACACTGACTTTGCTGTGAAGGTACATGAATAATGGCCTCACTTAACTTCTTAGTCAGATTGTAGACTAAGAGCAGACATATGCTGCTGAATAACTACACAAGGTAATGGAATTAGAGATAAAGGAACTGAAATTTAATATGATAAACGTTTGTTTTAAAATATTATTTGAGGTTGATATTGTGTGGTTTGTGAGTAAGAAAGCCATAAACATATAAATTTAAAGAGGACAAAATAATGTATTAGAGAGGTGAAAGGGGGATTTTACTAGGCTGCAAAAAAAGAAAAATGACTGCAAATTGTAGTGTGGAAAATTTAGCATAAAACACAGGTGGTCGAAAATATGCATTTTGCAAAGTAGGAAGTTCATTTTTTTCAGCAAAAGATGACCGAATGAAATGAGAGATTGTCAAATATGAGAAAGAAGTTGTTGAGAGGAAGTTAGTAAATTTAGTTTGTGATTCTTACAATTAAAAAAAGAACTATTTTTCTCATGACAAAGCTTGAAATCATGAGAAAAGTTTTAGAGAAGTGACATAGAAGGGTTTGAAAATTTTGCATGTTCCTTTACAGATGGACAGAATACACAGAGTAGCCAACATTTTTAAAACTTGAATAAACCAAATGAAAATATTAATGTTAATGATGCAGATGTCTTATCTGCTCTACAGGTGGTCAAGGTGAAATTCATCAAAAGTCAGTAGCCCTAAGAAATAAAAAAAAATGAAGAACACAAAGTTGCTCACTGTTTCCCATAGGAAATGATTGCTTGTGTTATTTGTATGGGTGTGCTACTAATGATTCACTTGATTTATGAGATTTCTCCCTTCTTCAAGTTGGAGCGACCATGGAATTGGTATATATAAATTAAAGGAGGGTTCTTTTTGCCCTTCAGTGTATCGAACATTACATTTTGGCATTTCAGCTCCTCAGCATAGCAGAACTCAGTCTTTCAAAGCAGAACCAGCTGTCTCCTTTTCTTTTTCTCTTTTCTTAATTTTTTTCTGTTTGGTATTGTTAAACCTGCATGATTTGACTCCTCCAGATTTTGCTGTTTTTGCTGTCATTTGCTGCAAATTCCATATAATTTTATTAAGTGCTTTGCATGTTATTATCTGTGATTTTGGAGTAGAAACAGCTTAGGCATCCATTTCATTTCAATATATTTACATTGCTCATGCCATACTCCATTTTCCAGTTAAAGTATTACTTCTAACTCTCTATTTTATTTTTGTCTTAGTGTATTAATGACATTTCTTTTTACTGTTATTTATGTGTATTTTGTATTTTTTTTATTACTCTTTTTATTGTATTTTGTATTTTATTGATTGTGTCGTGCGTAGTTGTTTAAGTATTAGAACCAAAACTCTAAATGTTCTACATCATGAACAGTAAATGGATATGGTTGTGTTTCATTCGGTCATATACATTTTCAGAGAGGTGGCAAATACTTAGAGAGGGATACATGGAAGAATTGGCCTCAATTAATCTTCAGACTGGATAAGTGAATATGCAAAGAATATATTGACAAAAGGTATATAATATGCACCTAAACAAACTTGTAATTTATCTGATATATTTCCAGTTTTGCACAAAGCTACATTTTCCCATATTTGAGACTATGTGGCTAATGTTGTCCAATACATTGAGTACGGAGTTAAGCTAATGAATTTTATCTCCTTATAAATATGATAACACAGAACTTGATGCAATGTCTCTGATTGGCTTAGTTAAAGATTTTCATTTAATGATGGAGGACAGCTATCAATCGTTAATGGTGCCCAAATTTCAAAACAAAAGAAGTCTTTTCTTTCCACTGCATAATAATCCTAACAATACTACAAATTAGGTATTTGAACAGGTTATTAATAAACAAAAAATATGTATGTATACTGATTTTAAGAAGGTAAGAAAAATGCTTAACTTAAGTAAAGCTGAATGTCTGGCTTTTGATAAATTAAAAAGTATTATAAATAAGGTAATTTTAAAAATGAAGATAATTGTGGAAATATTTTATTGATGAGTAGACAACAGTATGAGGGTATAGGCTGACACTTCATAAGAAAATATGATGTATGAAAGATAATTAATAATTTAGTTTAACGGAAGATGGCTGCACACTGATTAACAACTTAATTTCTACTCTCCCAGTGCTAAAAAAAGAAACTGATAGATAAGGACCAGTAATTATGCCTGTTTTAGTAAAATTAGGTTACTGGCTAGTAAGGATACTGCCCGGATGCCAGCAATGAAGAAACTTAGAGACCTTGAAAGAAAATCAACTAGAAAAGGTGAACAGAAAATACTGACAGGGAAGAATCCTGCAGCTGTTCAGCAAAAAGCAGTTCAAGCTCCAGCTTTGGTACCACTGATGGCTCCCAGCAATTTAGAGGAACAAAACAAGTCAAATGTGCTCAAAGTTGATTAAAACAAATTAAACATTGAAGGAGAATTTCAACTGAAATAACAAAAGGCTGGAAAATGGAAGGTTTACACAGCTATTCAGATGAACTGATAGAACTACAAAAATCAGAGGTCGAAATGAAGAAAATGCTGGCTGAGTATAAGAATGCTCAAGAAGAACCATTTCAAAAAATGATAGAGTTAGAGGACAAAGCCCACATAGAAAAACCTGATATTTTATGCTGTACCAGAGAAACTGGAAGGGACAGATTGTATTCATTTTATTAAGACACAGATAAGACACTGGACTGGTATTCCACAGCATGATTTGATAACTGAAAAGGCACATCATGTACATGTTCCAAACTTGGCCATGAGAAAGCAGCCAAGACTTGTATTAGTAAAGATGTAATCATACCAGCAGAAAGATATGATCCTGACAAAACTGTGGCAGAAGAGCACAATATTAAAAATAAGAAACAATAGAATGTGGAAAATAATTATTCACTGTACACCAAGCAGAAGAGAAAGACATTCATCCCAATAATCAGGGTATATTGAGAGACATATGTGAAATTCAAGCTGCTGTATCCAGCTGTCTTCAGAATATTTTTTCCTAGAGGATCAGCATCATTTTTGATGTAGAATAGGGTAAGGGGGAAATACAAAAGTTTGTACAACAAAGGGTGAGACATCAAACAGAAGGGGGCTCTTCTTCTCATTCTTCTGATGGTAAGGCTCATAGACAGAATCTTCCAGTAAAACCTTTTCCAATGTTCCAAAGGAAAATGCTTGAGAGACAGAAAAGCACAGGAGTTGACTAGAAGAATTGGGTGCACCCTGGACTTGAACAGAGTCTAGGGTTGGGAGATGGAAATGAATAGCAAGAGGAATATTGAAATTAGAGAATAAATGTGAGCTTATAAAGCATCAATCACATTTGTGAAATTTGGATTTACAAGAAAAAGTGCCTGAGAAAGATTGAGTTTTTATTGACTTGTTGAAACTTGATGGGAGACTTCAAGTCATTAATGTTTGGAAGGAGACTTAAAAGAAAAAGAGAGAGAGAGAAAGGGAAGACTAACTGTAAATAAAACAATTTTTGTTCTTAACATTTGTAAAAACATTTTATGATTTAAATTGCATGTTATACAGTAAAGCATTTCCAGTTATTGCTGTATGTGACAAAGATACTAAAGTAAGCAAGTGCCTTTTTTACTTTCAAGAAATGTAGGTATTACAATGTAAAAAAGAGAAGAAAGACTGGACAAAAGCATGCTTAGGTTAAAATGCTGTAATCTTGGGTTGTTGAAGTATGGGATGGGGTATAAAAATGCACAGATTAAAATATATGTCGAGTTTATATCCTTTCTCTTACTTTTACATTGGTGAATGTCTGGACTAAGGCCTTTAACTTAATCTAATAACATTTTTTTTTGTGTAAGCAAATAAATAAGAGATTACTAACTGTAATGAAAAGTTTTCCTTTAGCAAATAAATGTTCAGTTTAAGAAATTTGTAGCTGAGGGCAGGCAGATGTACATTTTATTCTTAGATTTCCAAGGAGATGAGCTGCAATAGAAGCCAAAGCACTTTTAAAGCTACATACAAGCTGTCTTTCACATCTGGGAGGGGAACAAAGATAAGACAAGAACAGACTGCAATTAGTGTAAGTAGGAACACAGGCTGTAACATGCATCTTACCATAGATAACTTTACTTTTAACTTAGGTTTTCCTTGTGTGTGTGTGTGTGTGTGTGTGTGTGTGTGTGTGTGTGTGTGCACCTGTCCATTTGGGACAATTGCTCCTAACAAAAGGATTAAACTTCACTATTTGAATGAATAACAGTTTTGTGTGTTTGTTTTAAGTTAATATGTTATCAGGATTTTCTAGTAGCATGTTTGTTTTTTGTTTGAGGATTTTCACTGATACACAAAGTCTTTCAAAAATGTGATACAGGTTCAAATGGAGATGACAAGAAACAACTGTACAACACATCAGCATGCCAAACATTAGTGGGTGTATGTAACCCAAAAGCTGGAAATGGACTGTTAAAAATCTGTCATATATATAACAGGTGGGGATAATAACATCTTATCATAATGGCTACACTAAATATATTATTTTTAAAAGTGAATAACCTCACAAGCAATGACAAAAAAAGCTTATTAATTTATATTAAAAAAGGGAGAATGCAAATAGCAATGTAACAGGTGACACACTTAAAAAGAAATGAGCATGTGAAGTTGATAAAGAAAGGATTTCCAGAGGGATATTCAGCAGAATATCAGAGACAAAGGAAAACGGGAGCACTTATACTGCTATAGGAGCTCAAGTAGTGAAAGAAGAAGGAGAAAAGACAATAATTGTATATTTGTGATAGTAAGGGGCTACTGACAAGGGAGGAGGATTATGCGGGCATTTATTTATATTCCATCTAAAAATTAGTATTATGAAGCTTAGGAAAATTTTGAGAGAAATAGTCAGCTTTCATTAGAGGACATTATTTATAGGTTGGGACTGGAATTTGATTTGCAACTGTGAGGATGTATCTGGGGGAAACTACATGGGAACATATACAAAAAAGGGTAGATTTCTGAAGAAATGTATGAAAATATTTGGTATGGAAGACATTAATTCAGTATTCGAAACTCAGAGACAATTTACATATTATTCCCCAAGGTACAATAAGTGGGATGGACTAGACAGAAATTATATTTTACAAGAACATGTGCATTTAATTGAAAGCTTCAAAACGGATCCAATAACTATTTCAAATCAAGCGCCAATAGCAACTAAGATAAAAATGCAGGGTAATGAAGTAAAAATAAGACACTGGCACTTCTCCACCTACCTGTTAAAAAGAAAACAATTTAAGGAATGGGTACTGGAAATTATTTGAGAGTTATTAGGGAAGACAGAAATTTCTTCAAAGTTATAGCTAGTAAGTTCGGTAAATGGAAGTGCATTTTAAGAGTAGGGTAGAAATGAAAGAAAAATATATGGTTAAGCAGTAACAAGAATTATTTAGAGGGGCTGACAAAGGTTAAAGTATTACAGAATAAGGGGAATCTCACAGAACAAGAAGATGCACACTTGCAGAGTGCTAAAGAAAAAATAAGGAAGTATCTGGATAATATGAGTTTTGAAAGATTGTTATTAAGCACCGATTTTTGATAATAACTCCAGAGCACAAAACTTTTTAGCACAATGATATAGGCAACATAAAGTTGAAAGGGTTGTTGCCAAATTTAGGGACTCATAACAAGTAACATTTTATTTTATTTAACATTTGAAAGTCCGACGAGGTTCCACAGATCCTGTTTTCAGCTGAGGCCCGGGGAGAAATGCTCCAGAAACATGTCTTTAGAATGTGGGAGGAAACCAGAGTACCCGGAGGAAACCCACACGAACACAGGGAGAACATGCAAACTCTGCACAGAAGGCACCCCCGCCGAGAATCAAACCGGAGAACCTCTTGCTGTGAGGCGACAGCGTTAACCGCTGCACCACTGCACCATCCAGAGATCCTGTATAGGTATTATAGATATTTTGAAAAATTTATGACAATTTGTATAAAGCAGAGAAATGTGGAAATTAAGAAAGAGCACAGATGGAAATATTTATGGAAGACTTAAGTTAGAGGTATATGAGGCAAAACAATTAACAGTTTAGTTAGGGAGAGATGAGATAAAAATGATGACATACAATCCATCTGCAGGAAAGTCTCCAGGAATAAATGGTATTATTGTGGAAATTTGGAAGCTAGGAGAGAAAAAAGTGATAAAGATCTAGAAGGTTTAGTTTATCAGCATTTTAAAAGGATGGAAAGCACCAGCATCCTGGAAGAAAGCTGTGTCGACTGTAATACCTAAAGATGGTTAAAGACCGATCAGACCCACCTTTATATAGGCCCATTTCAATTTTAAACAATGATTATAAAGTGTATATGTCTGTAATCACTAAAAGAATGGCAAAGGTGTTGCCATAATTGATAGATAATGGATTAATGTGGTTTTGTGGAGGGGAAGCAAACATTTGACAACATTAATTGAACAGTAATGATTCAGATCCAGAGGGAACTGACTCAGCAGAGGAAGGACACCCTCCACAGCTTGGAAAGGCAAATTAGATAACTTGTAAAGTCCTCTAAAGCCAGTTATGAAGCTAAACTATCATTCCTAGATAAGGATAATCATGAGGTATTCTTTAGCTATGTCAGAAATCTAAAAAGGAAAGCCCAGCTTTGTGCCGAACTAATAGTGAATGGTACCACTCATACTGACCCTGAGGACATTGCCAATCTGCTAGCAGGCAGATTTGGCACAAACTTCTCCCCCCATCCCCACCAGACATACCCTAATGCATACCTATCACCAGTCCTCTACTTAGCATCTTCAAAGAGCAGGTCATAACCACACTCTCCATGGCCACAAACACAGCCTCTGTGGGACTGGATAACATCCCAGGCTGCCTACTAAATGTTCTAAAACAGGACCTAGCAGAACCATTTGGCACTGTCTTCAACCAAAGTCTAAGTACTGGCTTTGTCCCAGCAGAGTGGAAAACAGCAACAGTAATTCCGTTGCACAAAGGGAGTCCATCAACCAACCCTGGGGAACTATAGACCCATAAACCTAACCAGCCTTATCCACAATGCTTGATAAACCTGGTGGACTTCTTCGAGAATGTCACCAAAGCCCTGGATGAAGGTAGAACAGTACATAGAGCCTATCTTGACTTAGCCAAGGCTTTTGATGTAATTCCCCACTCAGGCATCATTGAGAAACTCACCTAGATGGGAATTAACCCATATGTTACTAGATGGGTAGCCAACTGGCTTACCAACACAATGAATACAGTCAAAGTTGGGGATTCCACCTCTACCAGCAGACCAGTTACCAGTGGTATACCACAAGGACCTGTGTTAGGCCCCCTATTGTTTGGAATCTATTTCTCAGAAGTCCAGGTGAAAATAGATGGCCTGTGGCTTACCAAGTTTGCCAATAACTGCAAAATGGTTGCAGTCATTGAGTCCCAAAATGATGCTGAAACACTATAAAAAGGGCTTACTCAGACAAATGATTGGTGCCAAAGCCATGGACTTAAACTAAATGCAAAAAAAATGAGTTAGCATCCCTTTCAGCAAAAGGGAAGTCCCTGCAAATTACAATAGTAACAGTATCCCCATTTGCTCAAACCCTGTGGTCAGAGATTTGGGAACACAGGTTGATACCAACCTTAACTTCCATTGCCATGTATCCACAGTGGTAAGGAAGGCTTTCTATGTTGCACATCTCATAAGTAAGCAAATAACATTCAGAGCTAAGGATGTTATAATTCCCCTGTACTCATCCCTCATCAGACCATTAATAGAGTACAACCTACCCTTCTCTATGTACCTCACCAGACACTTGCAGCAGCTGGAGAGACCTCAGAGGTTTCTCACCAAGAAAATTCAGGGCCTTCAGCACATGATCTACATGACAAACTAAAGACTCTGTCACTGTACTCTGTATCATATAGACTGGTTAGAAATTACTTGTGCCTGGCCTACAGAGCAGTCTTGGACCCTGCTCTGATGGAAATACTGCACATCCACAAGTCAAACGGGGCAAGATTCACTTGCTCTAGAGATCTTAACCTAACCTGTGACATTAACAGGATATGGTGGTGAGACAGATATGTCTCTCAGAGATTGCCAATCCTCTGAAACAAACTCCCAATTCACGTACAGTAGAGCTCCTCAATAACCCTATTTAAGTGTAACTTAGACAACTGAATGGGAGACCACAAATTTACCCCAAGAGTGTCACCTATGTCCCTCTTGGAGAAGGGCAGTCGGCACTGCAGATATAGACCTGCAACCTGGCCAATAAGGGAACAAGGGTATAACATGGCTAGGCTTATAAAGGCCCTAGGGCCAATAGCTTAGTAACCGCCTATGAACCTATGCACCTAAGTGGGATAAGTTGATTCTTCCAATAGAACAAATTGGATTAGGATTGCTTGATTTGAAGGGATGCTTTACAACTACACCATTAAGGCTCCTATATATAACACAAGCATCAAGCTATAATTCAAAGTGCAAAGGGATGATGATGAAGCAGGGGTGAAATTCAAGAAATAAGGAGAGACTGGGATTTTGGATGCAGATCATTAAGGAGAATAACAACAGTCACACAGAATATTATATTCATAAAGTAACAGAAAGTATTCCAAGAATTAAGCCAAACATCTGAATGGTGAAATGAGATTTTGCCAGTAGGGATGACTGTAATTAGGGGTACAGATAATAGGCAAGAGCAGGTTGGACTTTTTCTGGAGAAAACTGGCAAAGGAACCAACATTTTGGGGGCAAATATCTAGAGAGGGAAAGATAATAAAATGGGAGGAGTCCAAGAAGACATTTGGATTATAGGCTAAAGACAGCCTCCCCTATTTGATATCCGAATATAGGCAAAGAGAACAGTTGAATCCCCTAAGTGAAAGATCTGCTCTGGTAGAGTTTTTAATTGACTCCAGAACACAAACTGCTGTTGAAAAAGGGATAATTAGTAGGGCATATAAAATACTGCATGATAATTATTGGAATCAAGCAAAGGAGGTTGGAAACAATTGGGAGGAGAGATTAGATAATCATTTCACAAGGACACAATGGAGGGACACATGTATGGCTACCAAATATCCAACAAAGTCTAGAAGCTTTATGATTTATGCTTGGAAGTATTTGCATATGCATTTTTATACCCCAAGCAGACTCCAAAGAATTTTTCCTTAGATAGGTGGCAAATGCTGAAGGTTTGATAGGGAAGAAAGAGATAACTGGGAACATATGTTTTGGGAGTGTAATGAATTGGCAGACTATAAAAAATTCCCTGCAGAGTACTCTGTCAGAAATACTGGGTGAACAAATTGGTGTAACTAAGGAAATGATTTTTGAGCTTGTACAGGATTTGAACTGCCTAGACATAGTAAGAGACTATAAAGTTTAATTCTGGTGGCCACCAAAAATCAATGACTAGAAAATGGAAATCAAAGTCTTAACCAACTGTATTTGAAGTATTGCATATTGTAATAGAGAAGAAAGAACTGGAAGTGGGATCTTTAGAAAAGATTAAGAGCAAATTACACAGAAAAAAATTGAAATTGTGGGAACAATACATACAGAATAATGTTTTCAAAGAGGAGTGAGGTTCAAGGGAAGGCAGGAATTGATCAGTCTAAGAAATGTATTGATGATAATATTCAAAATAATATATGTGATGTATAATGTTTGCAACTGTGAATGTTATTTTTTTTCTTTTATATATAGGTATGTTTGCCTACAGAAAGAAATGCATTTGGGTGACTAAACAGATGGTCAACAGCTATGTGAGACTGCATAATTCTCGGAGTTGGGTAATATGTTCTTTCCCTGTTTTTTGTGCAGTCTTGGAGTTAGCATATTGAATTAACGGGGGGTGTGGCATTGCAAGGGAACTTGATCTCTGCAAAAAACAATATGCTTTGTTTGTTTTTTGTTTGTCAATGTTGCATGCGCCAACAAATGCATGCACCAAGAATTTTTCGGTATGTGCATAATAATGCATTTGTGCTTTCATCCTTATGTGGTCGATAATTTCATGTTGACTACTTCAGGTAAATCCATATATATGTATGTATATATATATATATATATATATATATATATATATATATATATATAGAAAGAGAGAGATACACACACACACACACACATATATATATATATATATATATATATATATATATATATATATATATATATATATACATATATATATATATATCTATATATATATATATATATATATATATATATATATATATATATATGTATATGTGTGTGTGTGTGTGTGTGTGTGTGTGTGTGTGTGTGTGTATACAAAGACGTTTGTCTAGAGCATTTCTCTGCGGGCGTCTTCTGAAGCTTTGTTCCAAGTCGGACTTTCCATGTAAACAAACGGTAAATAAATAAATAATATTGTATGTCTGTCTGTATGTATAGATATAGATATGGCTATAACAGATGCTACAGTATCAAGTAAATTATATTAAATGCCTATGATATCTTTTTTATATGAGACAAATGCCTATCCTTACTGAAAGTTAAAATGTGCAAGAAGACATACTACTGATATTAATTAAATAAAAAAAAAATAATAAAGGCTAGATTGTGTATGTAAGGCTTTAGTCAGTCATGCATACAAAGGTCTGAAATAAAATGAGTCCCTTCTATTAATACTAGCAAGAGAGACTTAAACATTTTAGTGACAAAGAGATGTAATTTGCAAACATTCCTACAAAATTTCACCATCTATTAAGGAATATTAGAAATACTTTTAGCCTGCCCATACCTCCTAACTTTTTATATAAGAAGGCTAAAAGTATTTCTAATATGCTAATATGTAGTGTCTTCTAAAAAGAAGACACTGGGAGATAGGCATATATTCCTGTAAAAAATGTGTGGTATGCAATACAGATTTGTTAGTAATGATAAATATGCGTAATATATGCCATAATATTTATTAGATTTACTTCTAAGTCTCTCTGTATGGTTAATGTGATTTTATTTTTTTTTGTGTGTTTGTTTACTGGAAAAGTCTGCCTGGCTATAGTTTCTTTTCAACAAATGGCCAGGGAAAAGGCTCCATAAGTGCAGCAAAAATACAGTTATGAGTTTTCTCAGGTATAGAGATTATATATGCATCAAATAGAGAAGTGAACAGTACATTAGACAACGTTTTGAGGACTACAGGTGTATCTACAGAATTAATAGACGTTCATTCTCCTTAGGATTATTTTTGGTGAATAGCTCACAATAAAGAGATGTATTGGATATAGAGCACTATTATGCCCTCACAGCAGGAAGTGCCGCTCAGTAGTTCACTACAGTGTAGCCTGCATGATGGCGATGCAGCAGTCAAAGCAGTCTGCTGTTAGTGATAATACAAATTAACAAATGATGGCTGTGAGCTATTGGTTTGTATGTATTCCAGATGGGTTTAGCTAAAGAACAAGATATACAGACTAAGGGGGTTTGGGGAGGGCATGAGGATAGTGAAAGGTAGGATGCACTGCTGATAGGTGGAACCATGAGAATTTGGAATGAGATTCAAAAGGGGAGAAAGGTAGACATTTCATTTGAAATAGGAGGAGTACTACTTTGTTGTGAGTTTCACAGTTGGAGATTATCTGATTTAGCAATCTGAATATGTGTTAGAAGCATACCTCTCAACTGTACAAATTTTTGCAGATTGTCCAGATTTTTGCCTCATATTTTTGGTCCATTTTTCATAAAATTGTGTTTTTTATCACAAATTAGTGGCAAATCATTAAAGACTAAAGTAAATAATGACAGACAACTGAGGTTCAGACTTCATACCCTTCAGAAAATTCATGTTAATGCAAAACCTATTACTCTATCAACTTTCTAAGTTTGTAAGAGCAATATTTTAAATTGTCCCTAGTTTTGGGCCTTTGTCACACTTTTATTTATGGCTTTGTCCAGATTTCTTGGTCTAAGAAATTGAGAGGTATGCTTAAAAGGCTCTAGAGCATGGCTGTTTAGATATGTACTAGACGTTTCGGGAAAATGTTTAGAATTCAGTCAGCATTGTCCTGCATGAGTGAATCCATTTGGCTGCTTTGCATGTTTTCAGTGTAGTTTTGATATGTGTATTGTAAATTGCTTTTCTTTACCTGTTGTCCTTTTATGTCCTACGTGGAACTAACCGAAAGGCCTGTTAAACAAAGAATTATAGCATATCTTACTGATGTCAAATCAGGAAATATTTTAAGCACTGTAACAGTTCATGTTAAAAATGGATGTCAGGGAGACAGTATATGGTTGAAACTAAATATCCAGGAATGGTAATAATAAAACTTAAAACAAATAAACTTTTGCTAACTAAGCAAGCCACTGGAAGCACAATCCCTTTTCTGAGCCAATCTGGAAGCAATGCCAGATGAAGTGACTTGTTTAGTGTATTGAAATTGAGGCTGTGGGATTCAAACCCAGGACTGTTGCACAAACTCAGTGTACGATGCAGCCTTAAAGTTCTGCGTCAAACTGACAGGTAGATAACTCTTTGCATAGTTAGGACTCACATCTCATTTTAAAATGTAATACTTTGTAACAACACAGTCTCAACTTGGAAGTTAACAGAAATATTTAATATGATGAATAAAGAATTTGAAAATATTATACATAATTTTATGTCAGATAAAAATGTAAGCAAAATATAAAGTAAGGACTGTATTCAAAGTGCAAACTGTTTGAATAAAATAGCGTGTTGGAATATAACTCATATTGATAACAGAGATTCTTAACATTAGCTGTTACTCCCAGAATGCATAAGACTAAGGCATTAGAGGACTAATAAATGTTTTATTAATTTATCCTTTGTTGGCTATGTTAGTCCCACTGTGCTATAGGTGGAATTTCTACTACTAAGGGACATTTAGCTACGGCATCAGGGATCTCCCCCTACTCTGTTTGCATGCACCTCCTGATATATCCTGGATTTGAAGGTTTTCTCAGTTCTTCCAACATAAAAAGTTGGGCAGGATAAGCATGTTGCCAAGTAAACCACACCACTAGACCGACAATCATAGGAGCATTCTATACTAGTTGCTTTAGGATGATTGCCACCACAATATTGGGTGTCTCACTAGTAAAATGACACTGTTTACAGGAGCCACATTTTTTAATAACTTTGCCACGGGGCTGTATAAGGGGTTTGTGCTTATGGCATTGAAGTGTATGTTTGATACTATTGCCCTTTTTATATACTATTTTTGGGTGTTTTGCAATTTTTACAGTTAACCCAAACACATGGAAAACATGGGTCCAATTGTTATCAAGCATGGCCCTAATAACCCCGTTGTTATGCTGATAAGACAATACCATGTTGTTGAAATACTTATTATGTGACCCCTTATTCTTTTTCTTAGCTAGATCTTTTTTTCAAAACAGGTTTATTGTTTTAACATATAAGAGAAATATCATAACAATTTTATACAAGTAATTAAAAATAGGTATTATTATAATATTCAACAAAACAACTAAAGTATTTACAAAGACATCCGCTACAATCAGATCAATTAAACTAAAATACCATGCTATTGAAATTAAAATTTTTTTAACAAATTTTGTAAATTATCCCATACAATAAAATAAGATGTTTTTCTATTTGTTCTAGTCCTAATTGTGTTTATTTCCATATGGCACACTATATTCATAACATTTTTAAATTCATTGAACGAAGGAGGTGTATCTGAAATCCAATTTCTAGTTATTATTTTCCTAGCCACTGCTAGAATAGACCATAACAAGGGAAGCTTAACCTTTTAACACTTTGAGGTACAGGTGTGTTGTATAATATGAGAGATTTTGAAATAATGAAATTATCTGTTAAAAGAGCCTGCCAAAATTCATTAATTGACTTCCAGTATTCTTTCAACTTTATACAGTCATAAAACATATGAGCCCAGTCAGCATTAATTTCTACATTACATCTCTTACATAGATTATCTTTATTATTTATTTTATTCATCATCAAAGGTGTATAAAAAGATCTATGTAAAATTTCCATGTATAAAGTCTCCAGACAATGGAAGACGTAGTTCTATAAGCAGATTCCAATATATATTGTTTATCTTGTTGATTTGGTGGGTCCCCATTAATAGAAGTGAAATAATTCCAGTATGAATCTACACTGTAAAAGTTTCTTGTCTGATAACTTTATGTATGTATGAAAGTTTACCTTTATCAGAAACTTTATGTTGTAAATTTAATATCAAGTAATCAATCAGTGTTGGAATAGATTCTTTAACAGTTATAGACATTAAATCTATTTTATTAATGAGATGTTGTCTAAAGGTCTGAACCTCTAACCAGCAAGTTTCTCTTAGATCAAATTCTTGTTTTAAGAAATCTAGATTTTTAACTTTATTATCAGATATCAACTGATACCAGTACTTTAGATCATTATCTATAGCTAAATGAGTTTCTTCAGAAGTAGATGACAAAAGCATACCCTGAGTATACATTATAGGAAATACAATAAAATTCCATTCCCTATACTTAGGGTGCATGAATATAAAGTTACGATAACTAATAATAATATTTAATGGGTAACAAACCATATGTTTAGGTGTAATAGGTGAAGTACAAAATTCCTTTAGTAACCATAACATGGAGTTATTTACAATCATATTTTTATGTGTTAAGGAGATTTTCATGAAGTGTATACTAATTAGCTCCCAATAATCTTTCCATTTTGTGACATATGACTGATCTATTAATAAAGTAATAACTTTTACAATAGAAGAGATAGTATATAAATTAAAGTCTGGAAAAGAAATACCCCCTTGAGACCAGCTATTAGTATGTTTCTTTAATGCAATCCTATGTCTATTAGGTGCCCATAAGAAATTTAACATTAGTGTGTTCAGTTTCTTGATAATTATTTTTGTAGGTGGAAGTATTATTGATTGTATTAAGTATAAAATCTTGGGGAATATTATAATTTTAATAATTGTAAG
>NC_056746.1:1502515113-1502530113 GCF_019279795.1 Protopterus annectens | reverse complement strand
GTTCTAATTATTATTAGTTAAAGCATGACAGATTATTTACAAACAAGCATAAGCAGTGTAATCAAGAAAGTATAATTAGGAATAGCATTTGAAGAACATATAAACTTTTAAAGGAAAAAAAAATGTATCAAATTACTGACCTTATTTTTCCTCTTCAGAAAGAGAAACAAGTTAAATCACAGCTTGCCATTAAATCTCCAGATATTTTGACTAGTTATGAAACAAAACATTTCTTTGCACACAGAGAATAACTTTGATTAAATCTTTTTCAAAATATTTGTTGCTTCTTGGAAATGCAGGAACTATATTTAAAAAGATTAATAATAAAATAAAATGATGAGAGAGAAAAAAAAATAGTACAAATCATTTGTTTTTTAGTCTCTTCTCCTTCTCTGAAGTCTTCCACGAGGTTTCAGTTGCCAGTCTCTTTAACGAAGGACTAGCCCATTCCATTTCTTCTATTTTTTCCAAAATCTTATTTTTTTGATAAACAGTAAAGCAGAGTCTAAGTCATCGAAAATTTTAGGACCATCAGGAAGGAAGATTTTAAGCTTGGCAGGAAACAGAAGGTATGTTTTAAACTGTGCTTTTTTAAGCTCCCTTATTAGTGGCAGAAAAACTTTTCTTTTAGCTAATACCATGGAAGAATAGTCATTGTCAAAACGCACAGTTGTTTCATTAATCTTAACAGGAGCTTTAGCCCAAGCAGATTTAAGAACCATCTCTTTATCAAAACATGATAGAAATCTAACTATAACTGATCTAGGATTGTTTTTGTTAGAGTTAGTATTAGCTATAGATCTATGTGCTCTTTCGATAACAAAAGAGAATGCTTCTGGTAAATCTAAAGTTTTAGGGAGCCATGTTGTTAAAAAAGAAGTAATATTGTTACCTTCAATATTTTCTGGCAGTCCAAAAATCCTAATGTTATTGCGCCTAGATCTATTTTCCAGGTCATCCAGCTTTGTTTGTAAATGTGTATTTTGTTTCAGCAGAAACTCAATGTTGATTTCCTCTTCTTGTATTCTATTTTCCATGTCATTCACAGCTTCTTCTATGCCTGTCATCTGGATCTTCTGTTGTTGCAGGTCCATATGTAACAAGTCTATTTGTTTTGTAGTTTTTTTCTATGAAAGTGTCTATTTTAGTATCCATTTTATCCATCTTAGCAGTAAGTTGCTGGACTATAATTATCAGAGACTGAAGTTCTTTCTTGATGCTGGAGTCTTGAGAATTTGTCTTACTGGAACTCATTTCAGACTGATAAACTGACAGGAAAATTTCCAAAGTAATTTCTGACAGGAATATTATTAAGATTTCCTTTCTTTTTTAGATATAGTTCAAGAACTATATAAAACAAACATATTTAGAAAGAAAATTACTTCAAAAATTAATTTTTTAAGTAATTAATTCCTGTCAATGTAATGAAATTGGTGGAGCTGAAGAAATCTGCTGCTATCCTGTCTTTCTTAGCTAGATCTGAACCATATAAAAGTGGTCCATAGTGGGTATGCCTGCACACCTGTATAAAGATAATTAGTTCAGCTATCATAGTAAGAGGGTATTTCCTGTCAAGAAACATTGCCTTGAGCTGTATCATTGCACTGTTGAAGACACTATCATCCATAATGAGCCTCGATAGAGGGATCATTTGCCTTTTAACAAGATTTGTCTTTTGCCAATAATGGTGGAAGCTATTAAAATGCAAGTAGCTGCTGGAGTGTGAAGGCTTCTTATAGATAGTGGATTCATATACTCACTTACTGTAATTTTTGTATACTTTAAGATCCAAAAAATTACATGCGATGACCTCTACCTGTTGGATGAACAATAAAATAGTGGTGGTAGAGTTAATATATTCAATGAATATAATCATAGGTTCATAGGTTGGTACTTGGCTATTGGCCCTAGGGCCTATACAAGCCTAGCCATACCAATTCCCTGGATATTTCATTCCACGATATTTACTTCCCTGGACCCCCATCTAGCAGGGCGACTGACATGATCCCCAGGGTGAATTTCCTATCTCCCATACAATCGTCAAGGTTCCTTTTGAAGAGGGCCAAGGAGGTGCTCTACTTGACATTATGGGCAGTCTTTTCCAGAGTATGGGGAGTCTCTGGGTCAGGAACCTATCCCTCCAGCATGTTTTGTTCCTTGTGATGACAAGGTTTAGATCCCTGGAGAGTGTGGCTCTGAGGGATTGGGATTTCTTTAAGTGGAGCTTGTCCAACAGCTCAGGGTTTGACATGGCCTTGTATGTTAAGCAAAGATCGCCTCTGAGTAGATGATATGCGACAGAGTATAGCTGGAGTTTTTTAGACGGTCAGCATAGGGTGTCTGCTTTAGGCCTGTGATTCTTTTAGTGAGGTATTTCTGCGGGCTTTCCAGCTGTTGCAGATGTCTTGTGAGGTACATACCAAATGGGGTGTTGTACTCCATAATGGGTCTAATGTGGGACGAGTATAGTGGGCCAATGACCCCCTTTTCTTCTGGATGAAAAGCCCTTAGTGATGAGGTGTGCCACCTAGAAGGATTTCGTGACTGTTGTGGCGATGTGGTTATAGAAGGTGAAACCACTGTCCACCTGTGTCCCCAAGTCTCTCATCACACTTTCAGTGTTTAGTGTATTGCCACCTATGTGGTAATTCATGGGTACATGTTTTTTTCCAAAGGGGATAACTATACATTTCTTGGCATTAAGCTTGACCCCATGGCTCTGGCACCAAGCATCTGTTTCTGTAAGGCCCTTTTGTAGACTATCTACATCATTTGGGGACTCAATAATGGCTCCCAGTTTGCAGTCATCTGCGAACTTTGTTAGCCAGAGTCCCTTAGTGTTGGCCTGTATTTCAGAGAAGTAGATGCCAAACAAGAGCAGGCCCAGGACTGAACCCTGAGGTACTCCACTTTTCACTTGTCTGGAGCTGGATTTGGAGTTGGCTACTTTTATAGTGTGGGTTCTGTCAGTAAGCCAGTTGGCAATGAATGAACTAATAAATTCAAAACTATCTTTCTACAAAATTAGAATATCATTCAGGTATATGAAATATTTAATAATAAGTGCACCACAAGCCCCCATTGCTACACCCTTATCTGTTTAAAGATTTCATGATCAAACATAAAATAATTTTTAAGTACATATTCCATAAGGGAGTGAATAACCTGTATCAATGAACAATCCAGGGAAGTACCTATGGTCAGGGATCTAAAAATAAATATGCTTAACCCTTCTTCATGTGAAATTACTAAGAATAAATCTTTAACATCAATACATAAAAAATAATATCCGGTCCAGTATTGCCAATTCTATGCAAATGCTTAAGTGGATATACAGGGCATTGGTGTACACCTCTGCAAAGGATTTTGTGTTTTCTGGGTTTGGGGGGGCTTCAACATTTCTTATGCCATCACTTAGTAGTAGAAAATTTGTTTTGGAGAAATTCTTTAGCATTTTAGAGGTTGATGGGGTATCTGTCCTTATATTTATTTCAAAGGAGACCATTTTGTGGTCCTATCTTACCAAAGAGGGCATTACACAAGGTGGGGTACAATGCTCCCCCATGTTAGTGAGTACTATATCCAGGATATTTGAGCCCCTATTAGATGTGCCAACCAGCTGTTCCAGAGCATTTGCGTTGACAAAGTCCAAGAGCCTCTGAGCCTGCAAGTTAGTGGTTGTGCATATTCCCCAGTCAGTGATAGGATAGGTGTAATCACCTACAACTAATGTGTTGGGATACATCATCTTAAGTGCCTCCAGTAAGCCCATGTGTATGTTATGTTTTTCCTGGTTCATGGTGGAGGACCTATAGCTAGAGATGACGTGGTAGGGGACTTTGCCTCTGGTTAGTTGGACATGGAGGAGAGCAAGAGAGTCATACAGTTTGACCAGTCTTGAGGTGTACTTGTCCTTTATGAAGATGGATACACCTCCTACTTTAGTTTTTTCATGCTTAGTTGGTGGTTTGAACATATGGAAGGAGTTGTAGCCTTGCATGGTCAGGGTGCTTTCCATGACTTTGAACCATGTCTCAGTGACTGCACAGACATCGCATTTTCCAAGGTGAGGAGTGCTTCTAGAGAATGCAGTTTCTTGTTTAGACTCCTAGCATTGGGTCAATACCTTGAGGTTATCAAGAGAAGATTTTCTTATGTTGGGAGGTTGGTTACTTTGACACTGTCTAAAAAAGTCACTATATGGGTGGCTAAAGCCTTAGCCATTATCTAAAAACCTAGAGGAGACAGGTACAGACTGTGTCTGGCAAAACATGTCCTCCCAGGCTAACAAATATTGGATCCCCTTGGACTGACACCAAAGGTTAAGCCAATTGTTAAAGTCAATCATGTTTTGTTTGCATTGTGGCATCATCCTTGGTGAAGGTACAATGTTGCTCAAGGCTAGACTCATATCTGCCTGTGACACATAGTCTCAGAGCTCAGTCATGTCTCTCTTCATATAGTCCAGGGAGGTATGTCTCAGGTCATTCACACCCACATGCAGTATGACAGAGTCATACTGGTATGCCTCCACCACTCACATTACTGGGGCAACTTAGCCAGTTCACTTCTGACACTCATTGATACAGTTTGGGGAGTGTCTTTCTTACACCTATTTATTCCTTCATTCCATATGCCCATTCACATTCTGCAAGACCCTAGTAATAATTACACTGCTGTTATGTCAACTCACCCAGCTCATTTCAAACCCCCTACCCAAATTTCTCATCTCTACAATATGCTGTCAGTGCACAATATGTGACATATCAGAGTCCTACACTCCTTAGGTCTGATTGTTACTCTTCAGCTTTCTTTAGCTTTTAGACAATATACCTCCATGCATCTCAGGTGAATGTAATCCTTACACACACACACACACACACACACACACACACACACACACACACACACACACACACACACACACACACACGACATTAAACTACTAACATACACCTCCAAAAACATTTTTAATTCGAGCCTTATTAATACAAAGTATAATTTTTCCAAAAACCTACATAAAGGATTTATTTACAAATATCTACCGTACATAATAGAAACTATTTAAATCAGGAAATATAGAGACCAATCCCAGCCCACATCAGAAAACAACACCTTTTTATTACTACAAATGTGCGATTTAGAAATAAAATTCATAAACTTGTTTGTCTCAATACTTGTAGTATGACCAATAAACAGACAATTCTAGAAGCATGTCTAGCCATTAAACAGCCAGGGTATCACACATCATTCATTCTGCCCTATCTTTCACTACATTAAGTTTTCATGCATATTTCCCATAGTTCACTATGCCATCTCTCTTCTCAACCGTCCTTCTCTTTCTTAATCAACAACAGTTAAAGGACAATTTGTGTTACTCAGAATACATCTAAACAAATGATGTCATAATCTCTGATTTTAGACCAGACCCTAGGGCTGAGAGAGGAGTGCTGCTTTAAGTTAAATTTAACATCTCACCAGAGATCCTAACTGCATCAAAATATAACACAACCCATAACAAGACACCCAGATGAATACTTTGTCGTCTAAGGCTTGGGAAACATATTCACCTATTTATAACTTCTATTTATATACCCTCACCATTCCCACTTACAAACATTCAACATACCATGCAACACACATTTCCTGATAGCCCCTTAGGAAACACTATCACTTTTGGTGTTGTCAGCGTTAAAGTGATAGGACCAGATGCTAAATAGGTATAAACAAAATGATACAGCAATACAGTCTAGATCAGTTGGTAAAAGTCCATACAAAGCCAAACCCACAAGCAAAGAATGACTCCACACTTGATTTAATAATAACTAACATTAAATATAGATTTACTAGACTTGAAATACTTCCAAATAATTTTGGCGATCATTGTCCTGTTTTTTTATTGTTCATAGTCTTTTTAAAAAGCTAAAAGTACCACTTCAGGTAGTAGTTGGTAGACTATTTCAAGGGATTTCCAGCATAAAAAATAAATAAATAAATAAATAAAAGAAAAGAAAGATACATCTTTTCTGAGGAAAATAAGGCCCTTTCCAAGTTGAGACTGAAAACATGAACTCTTCTCTTTTGAAATCTGTAGCAAACGAAAAGTAAAAAGAGCTAATTTCCACACAAAACGCAATGAAGCTGTTTAGTCCTCACTGCAAGTGCAGAATCAGCATTCATTTTTGAATGTTGGTACAGCAAATCCCCCTAGTCAGCACCTGCTGATTGTGTCCCAAAAACGTTGTGCCTGGGGAGGCTGACCCCTTAACCCTGTCTTAGTTCTCCTAGCAAATCCCACCAAACAACTTCCCCACCCAAAGCAAAGTCCTAGAAATTAATTTAAAAAATTAGTACAAAAAGTTAAAATTATTCAATAAAACATGCAATAACCATAAAAGAAAACAACACCTTAACTAGTTGGTAAGAAAAAACTTTATTGGCAAAAAAAGACCAAACTATAAATAAATTAAATAAGATTAAACTAGCTAAAAGTCTCACTAAATTATAAAACTGACATATCCTAGCACAACATTCACTACACCACTAAAATAATACCCAAAATGTAAATTGATATTTTAACAAAATTGAAAATCAACTAAAAACTATGGCAGAAAAGCCACCTAAAAGACAACCCATTCACAAAAACAAGTCATGTGCAACATGCATTGTATGCAAATCATGTTATTATTGCATTCATTCGAAATGAATGGGACGCAGCTATTCAAATTAAGATAGGAAAGTAAATGATACATAAAATATGTGGGAAGGTCCCCATGCTATGATACATGAAATATTTAGTTCTGTAAGTAAAAACCTAAGTATCATGACATGTCTTGAAACATGTTGCCTAATCTAATAGTACCAGATATTTCTATGTAATACTCCAGTTCCTCTCCCTGATATTATATACATATACATAAAAATCTACACACAGACACACACACACACACACACACACACATATATATATATATATATATATATATATATATATATATATATATGGGTCTACTTCATAACATTGAAATTTCATAACATTGAATTTCATAACATTGAGATCATAACATCGAAAATTCAAAACATTGAAAACCCAAAGCATTGAAAACTCAGAACATTGAAAGTGTGCTTCATAACATTGAAAACTATATTGCACAAGTAAATAAGATCCCCACCACCTGCAACGACACCTAACTAACAAACACACTTTCTACTATGTTTCTGCAGGGGTGCAAGCCCCCCCTGCACCCTACATGTGGGAGGCTCTGCTCGTCCCCCCGTAAATTAAATATGCCAACTCCAAGATCGTACTATAGTGGAAAAAGTTAATTTCCTAACCACAGTGAATGGTAATTCTGATACAGTGAGGTTAGGAAATTAACTTTTTTTCCACTGTAGTGTGATCTTGGAGCTGGTATGTTTAATTTATGGCGGGTATGGGGGGGTGCAGGGGGGGCTTGTCCCCCTGCAGAAACATAGTAGAAAGTGCGTTTGTTAGTTAGGCATTGTTATAGGTAGAGAGGATGTTATTTACATATGCACTGTAGTTTTCAGTGTTATAAAGCATACATTCAATGTTCTGAGTTTTCAATGTTTTAGGTTTTCCGTGTTTTGGGATTTAGATATTATGAAATTTAATGTTATGAAATTTCAATGTTATGAAGTAGACCCATATATATATATATATATATATATATATATATATATATATATATACATATATATATATATATATATATATATATATATATATATATATATATATATATATATACACACGCACACACACACACACACACACACACACACACACACACACACACACACACACACACACATATAGCTAGATATGCGTGCACACACACACACACGCATATACACACACACACACACGCATATGTATATATGTATATATATATATAGATAGATATATATATATATATATATATATATATATATATGTGTGTGTGTGTGTGTGTATGTGTGTTCAAATCAGAAAAAAATACTACAGGGAAAGGAAACACTTGGCCACCTTATGAACAACACATACACCGCAGTATGTCAAACCCAGCCAGGTAGGGGGGGGGTCTGTGCCCCTCCACCCCCCCTAACTAAATATACCAACTCCGAGATCACACTAAAGTGGGGAAAAGGGCAGTTTCCTAACATTGGCCAACTGCTTCCTTTCCTTGTGGCATTTTTCTCTGATGTGAATGTTTGCTGAATTGAAAGTTCACTTTTTTGTCTCTATGAAAAGAGTTTCAATGAAGTGTTGTTTGATTATGTGAAGTAAAGTGTAAAGCCAGGAGAATGACAGGAATTATTTTAATTGCATTGTAAATAAATGCATGTTATGTACTGCCCTGATTGGTGTATAGATTGTATCCCAGACTTTTGCTTCATAGTGTACATACAGACTTTGACCACAGATTTTGTAAGGCTTATAGAATTCAAGTAGATTTTTGTCAGTAGATCGAATGTGACAATTAGGGATGTAGTGGTGGAGAATTGTACTTATAGCTGGGCAGGAAGAAGGATTAAATTGACAGTTATAGTTATACAGAGATATACTTGTTTAAAATTATGCATTTTGAATGAGTGTAGTTGGTCGTGCCTTCACTGAAGGT
The DNA here is from genome assembly GCF_019279795.1 of Protopterus annectens. Taxonomy (NCBI): domain Eukaryota; kingdom Metazoa; phylum Chordata; order Ceratodontiformes; family Protopteridae; genus Protopterus; species Protopterus annectens. Next base: position 1,502,521,489 of record NC_056746.1, on the reverse strand, counting down.
TGAACATCGAGCTGGCACCTCGGCGTTTGTGAAAGTCTACTGCCGATCATTAGCAGACCGGAGTTCCGCTGTGGTGACCCCTAACTGAGAAAAGCCGGAAGACAAACAACAACAACATAGTTGGATACATGAGTATAGATATGACATAAGAGCACAGAAATCCCATACATACATTACAATGAGATTAGAGTGATTGTGCAACATAACTAAAGCATGATTTAGCAGTGCATGTATGACCTATGTAGCATTATATACATGAAATGCAGCATTGGTTACACTCCATCCAACATGCATGATGCATACATTTAATTATACTATTTGTCACACTCCAAAAAGTTCGACAGTTAACGGCATGAGATACAGTTCTGGATGGATTATTAGTTTATGCACTGTGATACTTTTGACTATTATCCCTGTAGCACTTACATGTTATTTCACTGTGGAGATGATCTCAAAGGGATGATTTAAACCATTGAAGAGAATTTTTGGCTTTTTATCTCTGGAGCAAAATTGCTCCATAGAGCAGGGTCTAATTTTGAAAAGGTGCATTCTCCTGTAACTGTCTTGGAAGGGGGCCTACTCAAGGGGATAACAATTTCTTCTGTATTTTCTAGGGAGTATGCCTGTTGCTTAAGAGGGAGTTTTCTCTTCAATGGAAGTTAATGTTTATAGTTAGGGTTGCTTAGGATTAGAGCTAGGGTTAGTAGCAAGGTTAGGGTTAGGGTTAGGGTTAGGATTAGTAGCAAGGTTAGAGAAATTGCTGTCTAAGAGTAAGAAGGAGTGAGCCCTAAACTGGAAACACCCCCTTCTCAGCTTAAAGAAGCAAATAAGACTTCTTTTGAAGTCCTCCAAAACAAGCCACAAATCTAAATTAGCTTCCTCAACTAAGGACAACCATAAGGTGTTCTTTAGTTACATCTGTAACCTAAAAGGAAAGGTCCAGATTTGTGCCGAACTGGTAGTTAATGACATCATATATACTGAGCCTGTGGACATAGCTAACCTGTTAGCTGACAGGTTCTGTGAAAGCTTCACTCCCCTGTCTCCATCAAATGTACCCCATGACATGCTTACCACCTGCCCCTACCTTGTATCTCTAAAGAAAAGGTCATAAATGCCTTCTCTAAGGCCAAAAAACACAGCATCTATGGGACCTGATAACATCCCAGGCTGCGTCCTACATGGGCTCTGTAGACCATCATGCACCAAGTCAGCCACTGTAGCTAGATAGCACGTGCATATAAGTTACTGAGCACGTGAAAGTTCAGTGACGTTTTGTATAGTCAGTCAGAGTGAGTGCAGGCATGAATGGAGAGGCACATGTGAGTATGTTTGAAGTAATGAGTCAGTCGGTTAGCTTAAGTACATGTTCTAGTTACAGCCCCTGATGTGTTTATGTATAATAAACAACTTGAACCTATCACAGTACCTCAGTGTCTCATTTGAATACAAGAGACATGCGACATAGTGTCAGAATGGGATCCGAAGTTGAAACAACTAGCAAACCATGAGGCATGCATTTAGAACTGATGATATTCAGGAGCCAACTCACAAACAGGTCAGTGGCTATTCAAAGGTACTTAAACTCATTGAAATGATTTTTCAGTCACTGAATAAGTGGTGAAGCATTCAAAATTTTGAAATAATTACAGAGATAAACAAAATGTCCGAAATTGTGACATACTGATACAAGTATTTGAAATAAATACAAGTGTTCGAAATAATTTCCAAAGTATTAAGATGTACAAAAAAGTTAAAACTACAACATTTTTTCACAATATACAACTTTTTCGAATTAACTGAAACTTTTTAATGTATCCAAAGTGTCCAGAGTGTTCACAGTGTTTGCAGTGTTAAAGTAAAGCCTTTTCAGAGATTGTTGTGCATTTGAGCATAATTACAAATACCTGGTCTATGCTTATATTTAAATGAATTTTGTTGTTATGGCAGAGGGATTTCACAGACTTGAACCACTGCTGTTTGATAATAATATTGCTGAGAACTGACGAGTGTCTGAGCCAGAATATGATATTTTCATACAGGCTGCATTATCTGATAAAGGCTCATGCACAAAGGCATTCATACTCCTTAATTTAGCTGGCTCAGAAACCATTGAGAGGGAACGTTCATTTTTGTATGCACCTGCCTTGTATGTAGGGGAGGGGGAGAACCGACATATTTTGATACAGGCTGAAATGCGAGAAGACCCTGAGTGCTTAAAACATAAATTTAGAGAAATGTGTAACCCTCAAATGAATATTACAATGGAAAGGCACATGTTTTACACAACAAATCAAAATCCTCATGAAACTATAGCAGCATATATTACCGACTTAAGAAATAAAGCAAACGTGCAGATTTGGTGATCTGAGAGATGAGCTGATTAAAGAGATGCTTGTGTGTGGTATTAATAATGATGCAGTGAGAAAGATTTTGCTTTGAGGCAGTGATTTAACATTGAGCAAAGCCATTGAGATTTGCCAAATATACGAGCTTACAGAAAAGCATACAAATATGCTTATGAATGACAAAAACGTGCATACAGTGTCTGCCAGAGCGAATGGTGATAGTGTACAACACAAAACTAAGATGAAAAAGAAATATAAACTGAATGGGGCCACAACACCCAACCTTGTTAGCTGTCATAATTGTGGAAGCAGTCATGAACCTAAATGAGAGGAGTGCTTAGCTTTTGATCAGCAATGTCACAGATGTAAAAAGTGGAATCATTTCAAAAAGCTTTGCAAGTCTAAAGTGGCACACACTTTTATTAAAAGAGAGCATACAAGGAAGTAAGTGGATCAGACAGAGAGCTGTGAACAGGCTTTCTACATTGATGGCGTTTCTGTGATTAATGAAACAATGCAGTAGACAATCAGTTGGCAACAAAGAGTGAAACATTTTTACTCTTTGGAGTAATGGGAAACCTGTAGAACCTAAAGTAGACAATGGATCTAAGTGCAGTGTTATATCAGCACAAATGTTTCCCAAAGTAAAAGCTGGTGAGAAACTTCATTCAGCAAAGTGTGCAAAACTAGTTGCTTATGGAGGTGAAGAGGTTCAAACTGATGGTACAGTAGTTCTCACATGCCATTCTGCTGGGAACAGCTATGACTTGCAGTTTTACATAGTCAAAAGACACGTGCAGTTATTGTTAGGCCTCAAAGACAGTGTGAGAATAGGACTGATTTCATTTAGTAGAGGCCCCCCATATAAGTCTGAACAACAATGACAGTTTTACACAGAATATTTTTAGTGAATATTCTGATATTTTCACAGATGAGCTTTGCAAACTTCCAAGCACATATTCCATGACGTAAGCCCAGTTGTTAGACCAGCAAGGAAGGTTGCAGTAACAATGCAGAGCAAAGTAAAAGCAGAACTTGGCAAAATGGTGAATTTAGGTGTCCTTACTTCAGTAAAAGAACCAACTGAGTGGGTATCCTCCATGGTCATAGCTCATAAGAAAAGCTCAGATGATATTCGAATATGTATCCATCCAAGAGATTTAAACAAAGTGCTTAAATGTCCTCATCATCTGATGTACACAGTAGAAGAAGTAGCTGCTCTCATGCCAAATGCCACTGTTTTTCTCTGTCTTGGATGCAAAAAGTTAATTTTGGCAAATGTCGCTGGATCACAAATCTTCATTGTTAACCACTTTCAGTACACCATTTGGTAAATACAGATTTTTGAGAATGCCATTTGGGATAAATTCCGCCAGTGAAGTATTTCAATGTGTGATGGAACAAATGTTTTCAGGTTATCCATGTGCTATTATAGTAGACAACATTATTGTAGGGGGCAATGGCAAACCTGAACATGATAGAAACCTCATGAAAGTTCTAGACCATGCTTCTGAAGTAAATCTTAAACTGAATACTCAGAAGTGTAAATTCAAACTGAAAGAAGTTATTTATGTGGGTCATTTGTTTACGATTTCTGGCTTACAACCAGATCCGTCTAAGCAAGCAGCAATTCTTGAGATGCCAGTTCCAGAAAATGTCATATCTTTATAGCATTTTCCTGGTATGGTCAACTATTTAGGAAAGTTCATCCCAAACCTGAGTGAGCTTTCAGCACTATTACATGAGCTGACATGCAAACATGTCAACTGGTCCTGGTTGGAACAACACCAAAAGTCATTTGACATTCTGAAACAGAAAATTGCCAGTCCACCCACATTGAGATATTATGATGTTCACAAACTTGTAACTCTTTCGTGTGATGCTTCAAAGTATGGTCTTGGTGCAGCATGTCTTCAAGAAAGCATACCACTAGCCTATGCATCCAGAACTTTAACCCAAACAGAGATGCAGTATGCACAAATTGAAAAAGAGCTTTTGGCAGTGGTGTTTGCATGTTTGAAGTTCAATGATTATATTTATAGCAATTCTATTCAAACAGAGACAGATCACCAACCTCTGATGACAATTCTGAAAAAAGCAATGCATACAGCCCCAACACGCTTGCAAGCCATGATGTTAAAATTGCAAAAGTACAATTTCAATATTCTCTATACAAAAGGCAAATTTCTATACCTTGCTGATGCTTATGTCAAGAGCACCCAGACAAACAACAGAACAGCATGACAATATGAAAGCAGACTTTGAAGTCATGGAAGTTAGAAATTTTTCCTCATCACGTCTTGATGAACTCAGAAATCAAACAACTTCAGACCCAATTCTCCAGAAGCTGAAACATTTTATCAGTCAACAATGGCCAGCACTACAAACTAGTTTACCACTTGACATACAGAATTATTTTCCTTACAGAGATGAGCTCATGATGGAAGACGGCATCATCATGAAAGGTCCTAAAGTGGAAATTCGTACAGCATTACAACAGGAATATATCAACATTTTGCATCGTGGTCACCTGGGTACTGATTCAATCAAAAGAAGGGCAAGAGGCAAAGTATTTTGGCCTTCTATGTCAAAAGATACAGAGAAGGAAACTCTAGCATGTTACATTTGCAACAGAACTAAATCGCACCAACAAAAAGAACCACTTCAGCTAAACCAGATTCCTGAACTACCAGTGTCGACAGTTGCTGCTGATATTTTTGAATGGAATGGTCAACATTACTTAGTGTTAGTAGACTCTTATTTGAATTGGTTTGAAATTGACCTTCTCCCTAACTTAACATCCAGCACTGTCATTACAAAGTTGAAGAGACATTTTTCTGTTCATGCTAATCCACATAAAGTTGTATCCGACAATGGTGCACAGTTTACAAGTCTGCAGTTCAAGAATTTTGCTGAGTCTTGGGACTTTGTCCATGTTACTATTAGTCCTTAATATCCACAGTCCAATGGATTAGCTGAGTGTGCAGTTCATAGTGCAAAGCACTTGTTGGAGAAACCCAGGAGATGGTGCTGATGTTTTTCTTAACCTGCTTAATCTCAGAAACATTCCTCGAGATAATCTGCTTGGTTCACCTGCTCAAAGATTGATGTCCAGACACACTAGAACAACTCTTCTGATCAGTAGACAATTATTGATACCAAATGCAAAGAACAACAGAATGGTTAAGACTCAACTTCTGAAAAAACGCCAGTCACAAAAGTTGTACTATGATAAATCCAGCAAACCTCTCAGACCATTAAGACAAGGAGAGATTGTGAGAATGGAAACATCTAAAGCATATGACCGAGTGGGAATTGTCAAAAATATTTGAGAAGAACCGATATCTTACATTGTACAATCCGATTGAATGGATTTCAGAAGGAATCAAAGACACTTATTGCCAGTCTTTGAACCAGTGATGCAGCAGATTGCCTGTGCCAGAGACTTTATTTCTCAGAGTGACTGTACACATGTTCAAATTCCAGAGGACAGTGTACTTTCTTCAAGTAATCCTGATGCAATCCCCAAACTTGCAATTGCAAAAGAATCCCCAGAGACTGTCCCTGTTGCTAAACTCAAAGTTTTTAAGTGATCAGATCGGGTAGAATTTTCAGACCCATTCCAAGATACACAGTGACTTGGACTTGAAATAATTTGTTATTATATGTTGATGTGATATCTAGCTTGTAAAATATCTTGTTCTGCCACTGCATGTCGAACAAATCAAAGAGGGAGGATGTAGATCAATGTGTGTATTGTACCTAGTCAGACACTGTAGCTAAATAGTGGATTCATATCACTTCACTGAAAGACCATTTCACTGACACCCATTTCACTGAGACCAAATCACCTAAAGTTCATTTCACCTAAAACTCATTTCACTGACAAGTAGTACTCTAAGGCAAGTAAAAGGTATATGTCCTTTTTCCCACTGTAGTGCGATCCTGGTGTTAGTATATATACTTGGGGGTGTGTGGGTTTTATCAAATAATGTAAAACAAAACCAACAACAGAACCCCCCCCCCCC
>NC_056746.1:1502457613-1502510113 GCF_019279795.1 Protopterus annectens | reverse complement strand
TGCCATAGAACAGTTTGCTCAGTAAGCAAACTGCAGAGGGTTAAGATCAGCAGGCAGCCCAAATGTTATGAAGTCCTTGACCAGCCTTTTAAAACAAGTCCATAAGTCTATATTAGATGTACATGAGCACAGGCACACAGGAATTAGAAATTAATACAGTGCATGCAGAAGTTTCTGAACTGTGCTGTGCAGTTCTGCATGCCAGTGGAGCCACATCGATCCACACTGTTTGCAATGTCTCCTTGTAATAATATGGTGCAGCTATACAGTCATAAACACACTGTAGGATGCATCATGTATGTGATTATGCCCTATTAAAATGAAAGGCATTCAAGTCTGCGCTATTGTGTGCCTTAGCAAAGCTGTGGCTTCATAACTAGAAAGACCTGTCAGTAAAGCTGAACCAGTTTCATGAATGTGTTGCAGATAGATTTGAAAGGGGAGTACCAACACACATTGTCTAGCTCAACATCAGCAAAGCATTTGAATCAGTCTCATGGAGGAAGTTGGTGGGAAAACTGTGGGGCTGGGGGTAGGAACAAGACTGAGGAGCTGCACAGCTGCACTGAATAATTGGATGATACCATAAAAATAAAATCATAGGATGCACTACCAAAAGAAAATCATGATCGCTGTTGTAAGTACTAAATAGTAGGATGATAAGAAGTGTGGTGAGAGTCTCAGTACCAGGAATTATGGAAGTCACTAGCAGAGTACCTCAGGGGCCTCCCCAGGGTTCAGTTGTGGTCTCGTACTTTGCCAAGTTACAATGTGCAGCATGCTATATCGGACCTTGGTAAGACCACACCTTGAGTAATTCATGCAGTTCTGGAGCCTCTAAAAGGGAAAGAACATCAGTCTGCTGGATGAAATTCAGCAGAAATCTACCTGAAAGGTTTATAGAATGGAGGATTTCATGCAAACTGCTGACACTGGTCATTCTATGTATATTGCTTATTTGGATCTGGACAGAGTATTTGACACTATACCCAACAGTGGTAACATAAAGTAGCTACATCCCTTAACATTGGATCCATGCATGGTACTGTGGATAACTAGCTGGCTGAAAGATAGACCCAACATAGTTATGGTGGCAGATGCCTTCTCCAAAAGTATGACTGTAATTAATAGTGTGTCCCAGGGCTCAGTTCTGGCACCCTTCCTTTTTGGCATCTACCAGCAATCAGGACCTTTGGTTAACTAAGTTTGCAGCTGACTACAAACTGGGCATTATTGTCAAATCTCTGTCTATGATATCCATTCATTACAGCAAGAACTAACCCTTATAAACTAGTGGTGTGCAGAAAAAGGGCTAAAGTTAAATGCAAAAATGTGTAGTATTGTCACATCTGGTGAGTCTCTCTCTGTCAACATACAGTATAACCAATACCCTACTTCAAAATGATAAATGTAGTCAGGGATCATGGAAACTGGGTTGATAATTCCCTCTCCTTTGACCGCCCTATAGCAGCAGTAGTCAGAAAATCCTTTTCTTTCGTGCATTTAATGACTAAAAGCTTATCATCCTGCTCAAAAGAAGTTATCAACCTTCTTTATACAACCCTAATTAAATTAATTCTTGAGTAGAGTACCAGTTTCAGAATGCACTTTATTAGACGTATTAAGCAATTAGAAAGGCACCAGACCTTCAGCATGTACCTGACCAGGCATTTGCAACAGCCAGAGTGGCAACAGAGGTTCCTGACTAAAAGAATACAGGGTGTAAATGACATGTCCTATGCAGACAGCCTTTTCCCTTTACTCAGTCTCCTATTAACTACTGAGAGGTGATCAATGCCTAACATACAAGACATTCACAGATCCAGCCTTAATTGATGCGCTATACATTTGCAAAACAACCAACACTAGAATCTACGGATCTAAACCTTGTCAGTGACATAAACAAAATATGTTGGAGGGACTGGTATGTGTCCTATAGATTACCCCTTCTCTGGAACAGCAGAGCTCTTCCCTAAGTTTATTCAAACACAATTTGGACCAAAAGAGGGAAAATACATAGTCACCTCTGGCTTGTTGCCTTTGTCCATTTTGGACAGTGGTAGTTTGTAGATGCCCTAAGGAACAGGCATATACCAAAGCCATTCTAGTCCTTGGCCACTGATAATTGAGAAAAATTGGGGAATGAATGGTGTGGCTTAAAAAACTCTAGGGCCATTAGCCTAGTAATCTCCTATGATCCTAATCAAGGAGACTGGTGGCCTAATGTCCCTGCACTAGTAGAAATGGCTTAAAGTTCTATTCCTTTACCCAGTTTCTTTTTGTCTCTTACAGGTGATCTATGGCTTGCTTTCTACACCATTAGGGAGCCATTTCTTCTTGATCACCTCTACATTTATAAATCAGATGCTTACACTAATTTTAGAACTAATGACTTAAATCTCCATTAGCACATAAATAAAATATACTGGAGGGATAAATGTATTACCTAAAGCCTGCCTCACCTCCTATTCTACCTTATTATAGGATTTCATAGATTCATAGATAAGTACTAAGCTAACTGCCCTTGTGGGCCATTGTAAGCCTAGCCAATTATCCCTTGTGGGACTCAAACCCTGCACCTTGTGTTTGCAAGGCAAACACCTTAACCATTAGGCCACCCTCCCAACCAAGGAGGATCATAGGAGGTTACTAGGCTAATGGCCCTCGGGCCCTTACAAGCCTAGGCAAGAGTTTATCCCCAAAAATTAACCTCAATCAGCACCTGTCACCCCTGTCATTAAGGGGCACAGGTGGAACCCCTGGGACAAATTTGAGTTTTCCCATCCACTCATCAAGGATGTACTTAAAGAGGTTCAGCGAGGTACTCTGATGTGTATGGGAAGTCTATTATAGAGACAGGGCAGCCACTGGGAGACAAACCTGTCTCTCCAGCAGGTTTTGTTGATGTCACATATTAGATTCAGGCCTTTCAAGTAGATAATGTGTGAGGAATTAGACTTACAGATATGGAGCATCTGTAGTAGGGCAGGGTATGAGATTGCATTGTAGGCGAGACACGGATCACCTCTGAGCAATATGTATTATGCCGCGTAGAGTGACAGTGATTTGTGCCTGTCCGCATAGGACAGGTTTTGGAGGCCATGGATTCTCTTTGTGAGATATTTCTGTGGCTTTCCTAGTTGGTGCAGATGTTTGGAGTGGTACATACCAAACAGGGTGTTATACTCAATTATTAGTCTAATGAGGGAGGAGTACAGAGAGATAATAACCTCCTTTTTTCTGGTGCAACCCCGTTACTTATGAAATGAACCAAGTAAAAGGCTTTTCTGATCACTGCCGCTATATGTTGGTTGAATGTAAGATTGTTATCAACCTGAATACCCAGGTCTCTCACCACAGGCTGTATGCTTAGGGGGTTGCTGTTGATGTGGTAATCAGTAGGGGGTGTGTTTTTGCTAAATGGCATGATGATACATTTTTTTGCATTTAGCTTGAGGGCATGACTTTGGCACCAGTCATTAGTTGCTGTGAGACCCTCTTGCAGTATGTTAACATCATTTGGAGAGTCAATGACAGCACCCAGCTTACAGTCATCTGCAAACCTGGTCAGCCACAGGCCTTTTGTCTTTGTCTGGACCTCTGAGAAGTAGATGCCAAACAGTAAGGGCCCCAGGACATATCCCTGGGGAACTCCACTAGTGATAGGTCTGCTATCAGAGGTGGAGACACATATTTGAACTTAAGTGTCCTGTCAGTGAGCCAGTTGGCCACCTATCTGATGAGATAGGGATTTATGCCAAGTTGTGTTAACTTCTCAATGATGCCTGAGTGGGGGATTGTATCAAAGGCCTTGGCCGAGTCAAGATAAGCTGTATGTTCTGACTTTCCCTCATCCAGGGCCTTGGTGACAGTCTCAAAGAAGTCAACCAGGTTTAACAGGCAAGATCTGCACTTGATGAATCTGAACTGGGTGTAGTCAAGTGCTTGGAGATTGCCTACGCCCTTGTTTATGAGATCCATAATAATATGCTCCATGGCTTTACAGATCCGACTTATCAAGCTAATGGGGCAATAGTTTCCAGGGTCAGTAGTGGCACCAACTTTGTGCAAGGGGATGACAATGGCAGTCTGCTGGAATGAAACCTGTACTTAGGCTGTGGTTGAATAGGATGCTCAATGGCGAAGCCAGTTCTTGCTGGAGATGGTGCAGAATACAACCTGAGATACTATCAGGTTCCATGAAAGCTGTGTTCTTTGCCTTGGATAGGGTCTTTAACACTTAATCTACAGAGATATGAGGTGCGGGACAAGTATTGGGGATATTAACAGGGCCTTTGGGGGGAGACAGGGGGGTGAAGTTTGTATTAAACCTATCTGCTAGCTGGTTGTCTAAGTCAACAGGATCAGTGTAAGTGATACTGTTAAGTACTATCTTACATATTTCATGTAATTTATGTAAACTTTTCTTCCTCTAAGTTATGTTGTGATTTGAGTTCTTTTCTGTTTATCTATATTTTAGCCAAATGTGGCTAAAAATTTTGTAAATATTTTTTTTTTGTTACTGCTTTTACTGTGTTTATATTTTGTCACTGCATTTAATTCCATTGTGATTGCCTTGTGGGTCTGGCACATACCTGAAAAAGGGTCTGTGGACAGTCTTCCCTTCCACTTAACTAATGAAATAAACAAACAAACAAACAAATGGAGTAAATAAATACACAAACAAATTTCCCCTGCAAGTTAAACATAGTGACACCCTAGCATCCTTCACTTAAACTACGGATGATTGTATGGGTACCCATAAATTTACTCCATGGCTGACTTGCTTTTCCCCTTCATGGGAAGGGGGTACAGAACAGGAGTGGGTACTGGCAAGGTGTAAGTGGCCGTGAAAGGCAATTGCCTTGTATTTCATATGATCCTGTCACTATTTTCAAGGTCCAAAGAAGTTATCCAACCGCTGTAGTTTTATCAGAACCATCACTGAATATAATGCACTCTTTGGTATGTACAAATCCATGTATATCAATCACATGGAAAGTGTCCAAATAATTCTAACTATGAAATTTAAAGACATTTAAAGACAAAAAAATCCTTCAACTCTCCTTCCCACCAATTAGCATTTATCGTCCTGCTCCATTAACTACTAGTTAGAGAAGAAGACAACAACAAAACACTGTAATGTGTTTCGCCAGCCTTCAAAGCCATAAAGCACTTAGTGAGCACAGTCAAACAGACAACGTAAGACATCCTGTGCCAGGGAAAGAAAGTTTGAGACAGATTACTGGCATAGACAGGCAGAAACAAAGCTGCTTTAAATTCTGCCACTGTTATCTGCTGGCCAAGACCTCTCCTATCAGCACTTTGAGGGGAGGGTGGGGCTTAACAGTTGTTAAGATTGGGTCTTGTACTAAAGAATCACTTAGTAAGTCATTTTCCCTGTACTGGGGAATAATCACAGTGTTCTATGGATTCACTGTTCAAAATGCTAAAATCTGACGTGCTGAAAATAAAGGATCAAAAATGCAGGAGGAGAGCAAATTTTGAACACCCACTACTCATCTTTTAAACTTCTTTTTTTGCAGGGAGGCAAGTCCCCCTGCAAACCCTGATTTGAGGGGCAAGCCCAGCACACCACCCTGAATTTATTTATAATACCTCCAAGATAACCATACTTCAGAGAAAAGTTAATATTCCGAAAAATGGCCATCGGGAGGGTCCCAGCATTTCAAAGGTTACCCATTTCATGCACTACAATGGTTATTATCTGTGAGAGCTGATCACAGCATAAAGATTCACCTGCACTCCTACATGTTTACAATTTCTTCTGTAACTGGTAGTACATACAGCAAACTATTCAATTGCTTCAAAGCCTTTGAAAGCTGGTAAAACACTCAGAGCTGCCAAAAACACAGGCAGAAAGTGTCTCAATGAAGAATGAAGGGCTTCAAAAGTTATTTGATACTTCATAACTATGGCAGAATGAACTATCTAATAGCTTTTAAAGTTATTTTACCTAATGACTGTTTTCTTTGCCAGATGTCACTGTCTGCAGTCAATACTTAGCTCGAGCCATGATCTCGATAGCACTTGAGGTGCATGTTGAGCCATGATCTTAATAGCACTTGAGATGCATGTTTCTGACATCAGAAAGGTGCTTAAGAAGCTTGTCTTTTCTCTGTGTTTGGAAAGTAATTGCAGGGTTCCATGCACTGTGCTCTTTTTCGTGTTGAATAGTACATCTGTGTATGTTCAGTGGGCCATCTGACTGCTTGGTACACAATAACATATTGTTTGTACAACAGACCCTGGAACAGAAACTAATCTTTTCCTCACAGTTTTATGGTCTCTAGCCATGCATAACTTGGACAATGTCTTTGAATTTCAACTAAAACTTGAACTTTTATTAAAGTGTGTCAAAAATGTGAGGGAAGTATATAATTATGTGAAGAATTTCGGGTAGGGCAGTGTAAGTTTTATCATCACTTTATAAATTTTTCATCAAATCAGAAATGGAATGCTAAGTACTATTTTGTTCTTGTTTAGGCACCTTTTCCTGCATGACAGAATACAATGATATTTAGCTAAGAATGACTTATGTTAAGGAACATAATGGTGATGGACAGGTTGACAGACGAGATCAGACAGGAGTCCCCGTGGACTATGATGTTTGCAGATGACATTGTGATCTGTAGTGAGAGTAGGGAACAGGTGGAGGAGACCTTGGAGAGATGGAGATATGCTCTAGAGAGAACAGGAATGAAGGTCAGCAGGACTAAGACAGAATATATGTGTGTGAATGAGAGGGAGGATAGAGGAATAGTGAGGATGCAAGGAGTAGAGGTGGCGAAAGTGGATGAGTTTAAATACTTGGGATCAATAGTTCAGAGTAATGGTGGGTGTGGAAGAGAGGTGAAGAAGAGAGTTCAAGCAAGATGGAGTGGGTGGAGAAGAGTGTCAGGAGTGATTTGTGGCAGACAAGTACCAGTCACAGTGAAAGGGAAGGTCTACAAGAAGGTAATGAGACTAGCTATGTTATATGGGTTGGAGACAGTGGCACTGACAAAACGGCAGGAGTTAGAGCTGGATGTGGCAGAGTTAAAGATGTTAAGATTTGCACTGGGTGTGACTAGGGTGGACTGGATTAGGAATAAGTATATTAGAGGGTCAGCTCAGGTTGGAAGGTTTGGAGACAAAGCCAGAGAGGCAAGATTACGTTGGTTCAGACATGTGCTGAGGAGGGATGCTGAGTATATTGGGAAAAAGATGCTAAGGATGAAGCTACCAGGTAACAGGAAAAGAGGAAGGCCTAAGATAAGGTTTATGGATATGGTGAGAGAGGACATGCAGGTGGTTGGTGTGACAGAGCAAGATGCAGAGGACAGGAAGAAATGGAAACAGATGATCTGCCGAGGCGACCCCTAACGGGAACAGCCGAAAGAAGATGATGATGATGATGATGGGGTGAGAATAACAACCATATTATTGTTTTGTTGTCATGAATGTACTAAGGAAAGAAACAATCCATTTGGATTATATTCAAAGTAATTTCTGATCCTGTTTTGTTTGATTCATTATTTTAGAACTATTAATCCCATTTAATTAACATTGGGTTGGATACAACATATTATTAAAAATTAATGCAAGCAAAAAGAATGTTATGTTTTGTATTACAGCTTACCTCTTGAATATAATACAACCTGCCATTAGACATATGGCAAACCCATAGACTAAAAAAAAAAGAAAAAGCAAAATGAGACACCTACATGACAACTTCTAATGTAAGAAATCATGAAATGACTGAATAACACAGTAACAGGGAAGATAAAGGAAATAATGTGATATTGTAAATTTGTAACAGATAATGAGGGACTGGTCTCTTGATAGTATCTTAGAACTCCATCTGACAAGCAATATGAACAAAAAAACAAACAAAAAAAAAAACAAAAAGACAAAAACAAAAACAAAACTGTCTGCAATGAACATATTCAGGGATGGTACACTTAAGAACTATATTCTGTTTAACTGTTTTTTTTTTAATTCTGAGGAATGTATGCATAGAACTCTTGATCCAACTGAGGCATTAACATAAATTATTTTTATTATATCTTTGTCGTATTAAGAAATTTTTTTATCACAAATTATAACAGAGAAAGACAAAACTGAATTTGTGAAAGCCATAAAAATAAACGTTTCTGCTTCTTTGTTTTGTTCTTGTTTATTTAAGTACTCTTTTTATAGGGAAAGAAAATAATTAAAACACATCTTGCAAACTTTTAAATCTAATATTCTAAAATATCAAGAATGATGAGGTAAGACAAGAAAAAAACAACTGTCTTAGTCAGATAATCACAGACAGGAATGCATTAGTCAGATTCTACCAACAGCATTGTGGACTGGAAAGATCAAACCAAAAATGATGCATGCGGTATTTCATGGCCATTGTTTCACTCTTTTTAAATTGCATTTTCCCATAAAGTATGTCACTAGATAATACTCATACATCCTAGCCCTGTATGATAAACACAATATCTCCCCAGGTTAGATGTCATTTCACTTATAGGAATTATTTTGGCAAATTTATGAGGAAAATGTATTTTTTTATTTCTGTCTTAATGATATGCTGTGTTGTCAGATTATTCTGTTGATTCATCTCTGTTTCCTAATCCGGGGACTGACTGCTTTAATCCTTGGGGTTCCCTCTTCATCAAGAATAAAATATACAAGGCACCTCTTTTTCATAATAATTAGAGAGGGTACAAGCAGCAACACAAAGTCCATGTGTTGTACGAGCTGCAGTGGTGCTCTTCTGTGCGTATTTCCTACTAGTTGTAGTGCCTGAAGTGATATGGGCATGTGTATCAGGCAGCAAATTGCTGGACAGCTGATATTAATCCTGGCAGATACAGTGATCAGTAGAACTCTGAGAATATATGAAGAAAAGGAATTCATGGGCTATTTGGGATCAACAGAAGTAGCATGAGACTGGTAGTCACAGACCAAAGACAGTTTCAGAAGAATCGTTTTACCGAGCAGCAGTCCTGTACTTGGCACACTCAGGTAAACATATAAAACAGATCTCCGCTTTAGAAAGGGTTACAGATCCAGGCACAAGCAGCGAAGTTAGCCCTGCATTTTGCATTTGTACAGCATGTATATCAAATACTCCTTGTCTCTGCACCTGATGCTACACTCACTGTTCCATATAAAAATATAAAAATAAATAAAACAGAGTTATACTCTGAAGTTCTACCATGGAGGTGGTGCTGAAATGTGGTTGGGAGAGGCTTACTTTAATAGAACTAGAGTGGACTTAAGGACTAAAGATAGACAGATGAAAGAGAAAACAATACAGTCACACAATAAGTAATACACACTAATACAAATTTAGTACAAAAATCAAAAATTATAAAAACTGTTAATATCAACACTGTGGTACATTTATACTTTTTGTAGGACTGCATATTTATATAGTCCTGTTGTATTGAAGTGAGACATATATTTGTATGCATATAGAGCTATTCTATATATTTATATATCTATATACAGACACATATATACACATATATACCTGTTGTGCCATACTCAAGAAATTATATCAGAAGTTCAGCTAAATGAACAGGTCTCACATGTATGTACATAGACACTGTACCTGTGCATAGTAGCTATGATGTAGATATCAGGATGTAGCATTTGGTTGTGCCTCTATGATATATTCAGTTAAAAAATAATTTAGTTTTTAATGCTAAGCCATATAGTAACATAAAGTGTTTACCTGAATGTATCATAACTAATTTCACTGAGAGTCAACACGACAAACTCATTTCATTAACATGCAATTTCTGTACAGCTCATCAAAATAATGGACATTGGCATATGTAACTTGCCAACTGAAATCAGCAAGACAGTGAAAAAATACAAAGAAAAGGAAAGCTACAGTACTTTTACAATTGTACAAGGCCCCCTACCACACCCCAATGCCCTTATTTATGCTAGTGTTTTGGTCCACCAACCTCATTAAAAAAGGATTGGGTTAAATATTCCCTCTTCCTGAGATTTTGGGTTCTCAGATATGGTATAATTAAAGATGAAAGGACAGTTGTGTGAATGAGTGAAGCCCCTCATGTGAAAAAGAAAAGGAGTTTGCCCCCTGCAAAAATGACTCATAGTGAAATTTTGCTTCCTAGCTGTGTGTTTAAGACTACATATTTCACTGGTGCTCAGTGAACTAAATTACAGTATATTCACATAATCCAAAAACAAAATATGTGGGTTTGCTAATAAAGGAGCCAGGCGTATTTGTGAAACACTTGTGATTAACACTCACATATCCAAACACTAGTGTGTAGCTGCCTGACATCCCCTCCCCCAGATGGCTGGCTTACTGGTCTACTGGAGATTTCCCTATTCTTCATGATGGTGTGACCTTGAAGTCTGTATATGCAAATAGTGAGGATGTAGAGTCTGTAGAACCTCACACTGGAGGATGTAAGGATGCCCAACACTCTAACAAAATACCTTTCTTCTTCTGTTTTTGTGTTGGAATGATATTTGCATTGTTGGTGTTTTTGTCACTTGTGATTGCTCTTTTGTGAGTCATTTACAGATGAGTCAGTGTCTTGTCAGGGAGGAAATAATAAACAAATGATTGTTATATCCTTTTCACACCACTACTTATTAAAACACACATCTTAATCTTCAGTCTTAAGCTTGTGTCACAAGATTTTCCTTTATTTTAGGCAGTACTTTAAACACAACAAATCTGTACAAACTACTCTAGCACTAATCACTACCATGTCGTAAAGTTTTAGGTATCTAATCATATCTCTAAGTATTGTTTTCAAGTTATAATTTTTTTCTTTACAATTCAGATTTTATACCTGAAAATCTATACTGGCTCCTGTAATATATTCTTTACGTAACTGTACGGCGATTATATAACATCACCCATGCTGGTGCCACATCATGTTTCCTTTCACTGGCACCTTTACCTGGTATAAATTTCTGATACACGTATAGTTATCTGTATAGTTATTTTGTTTCCCTCTTTCCTATGCTGTAAAAATGTACCACTGAAGTTCTGATTGTATTTTGCAAGCCTTTGGCCTGTGCCATGGCTGAAAAGGGTCTACCCAGCTACCCAGTTAATAAACAAACAAACAAATAATAATAATAATAATAATAATAATAATAATAATAATAATAATAATAATAATAACAATAAAGCAATCAGTCACTGCTTCATAGACTGGATAGTCGACGTTATGTCTAAACTGAAAAGTTCAAATAACAAATGGAAAATAATGAAATTTATCAAAAGGTAGAAGAAGTGTGCAGAGGAAAACAATTACAAGGGAAGTTACTGGAAGCATTTCTTTGTTTTTTGATCAGATATTACAAGAAAATAAGGAACACAAGCCTTAAAAAGATGCAGGATCAGTACCACTACATTCATCCAAAGAAAGCATCCTGGAAGAAATTTAGAATTTAGAAACGGAAGGTAGGCAGTTAATGGATATAATAGGATTCACCCCAAACCTTTGAAAGATGTAAGAAAAAAGCTGATAAGCATGCTCTTCATTTTCATTTTTGACAAAGTATGGGAAAAGGAAAAATGTAATTCCCTTCTACAACTACTGGAGTAAGAAAGACGTAGAAAGGGACTAACATTTTACTATGACATTGTGCTGCAGTAGCGTTGTCGCCTCACAGTAAGACGCTGTCCGGTTCAGTTCTCAGCTAGAGCATCTTCTGCGTGGAGACATGCGTGAATGGGCGTACCTTCGTTGAAGGTTGTGCGTCAGGGCTGGTAACTCGGCAAGTAAAAATCAACTACCAATCATTAGCGGACCGGAGTTCCGCTGTGGCGACCCCTAACCGGGAAAAGCCGAAGGACACAACAACAACAATCAGTGGTAGGAAAATGTATTTATGTCAGGGAGAGTGTTGTCGAAAACCTAAGGATAAGAAGGGCACAAGTTCAATCTTATGAGGGTTACAGTGGAAATGTAATGTCTGAGAACAACAGATTTCATTCTGACTGGATGACCTAAGTGCTATTTCAGGAAAGAACATCACCCACAGTCCCACATAAGGCATTAGCAGACATCTAGATGACAGAGTTTGGTTACAAAAAGTGTTTCTTTATCAATGACACCAAGAGCTTCAGCATTACCAGACGATATGAAAAGAGATGAGTGATGCTAATGTAAGTATCAAAATACATCAAGCAGAATTATGTCATCATTGATTTACCGGATTGGCAGGTAAGTGGGTTCAACATTAATATGACATTTTCAGCTACATGCCAAAATACATCAATGCAGTTTCGATTTTAACAAGTTGAAACTACTACATATTGAAATGGCTTTGAGTGCCTCATAGGGCCTCATTTCTTCTTAGTACTCTAATTTACAAGGTATTAAAGCATGGCCACAGTCTCTCCTTAACAGCGAAACAACCTTTGCAAAACAACCCTGATGTACTTAGAAGTACACAGGACAACCATTTCATTCAAGTACTCCCTCCATTTAAAACTGCTGCAGGTGAGAGAGCTTTCTCTAAACTGGGACCTGCTACCTGGAACCACCTGCCTACTGACATCAGAAATCTAGAAACCATTAAAAGCTTCAAAGCATCTCTTTACTAAATTTACCTGCAACTGCTACCATGACGATGGTTAGGTAACTTATCATCCCGTATTATGAATAACTGAATATGTTTAATAAACTTTTCAAAGATTCTTAATGTGGCATCTTATATTGCAAATATTTCATATGCATATAGGAGTTTATGCATTATATGAATGCTTGCACTGTATTTTATGCACATCACAGCTTGTATTTTGTGTATATCTTTTTTTTCAATGCATTCCAAATGGATCTTTTAATGTTATCCTGTCTGCATTCAGTCTTACTATTTTCTGAACTTTCTTATATACTGATTGTGTAGGTAATATTGTTAATTGAAAGACCATGATACATTCTCTGCTATTTGAGCTCAGGTTGTGGCTGAAAATGGTCAATAGACCAGTCCACTTACCCAGTGAACGCATCATTATATATTTTTTATTATTTTTTTTTTACTTAATACGAGTTTAAGTTCGCTACTTCTACTACTTTTGTCTGATCTGATTAATATACAGTGATTAACTAGAGATATATGGACTGAAATCTTCCACACAGAGAAGTTTCTTACACTGTTTTGTTTTTAGACCCACTACACTTGTTTAGTGGGTTGTTTTGAGACTTTGATGATACCATGGAGATTACTTGTTTTTTTTTTAAATAAATAAATCAATGCGTATCAGATAAAGCAAGACACAAATGGAAGAAAGTACTTATAACAACATGGAAAGAATCCTGTGAGCTCAAGTCAAATGATTTGAAAGCACATGGCAGTATATGTGAGCTGAAAGGTGTTACTATATTTAAAATGATTCCGAAACGTTTTTGTATTGGCAGTAACATAACATGAGCCAACATGAAAGTCAGTGATTATTAGTGTTGCTACTAAACAGTGAATGAACATTATTGTGAGTTACTAGCAACGTTATAAGTTTTCTAAACACTGATGTTCAGCTCCTAAGCTGCGCCTTTTATGTTTTATGTCAGTATATACATACTATAAGCAGCATGACGGCTTAGTAATTAGAATCTCTGCATACATCTCCAGGCTCTGGGGTTCAGTCCAGATCTCTGATCACTCTCTTTGTGGATTTTGTGTTTCTCCAGTTTACTTTTACTTTCCCAGCGCATGCTGATTAAGTGCTTACTCTAAAGTGGTCATGCATATTACATTTATCCATGCCCTTGTGAACCATATGATAGCTGAAAAGGGTTCATATACGGCCAGCTTGCTTGCCCAGTTAACAAATAAATAAACTATGCTAAATTAAAAATGGAACTGCTGATGCTGACTGCTCCTGGAAGATGGATTCTAAAGTACTGGTAAAGAAAAACATATGTGATGAAACCCAAGATTCTTTAATGCTGTGAAATGCTGTGCTGATTTACACAGTCCTAGACCTAAAAGCCATGACTCTCCATTTATGCTTTGAGGTAGGTTTGCACTACAGCTGTCCTATACTTAAACAAATCTAACTCTGGGTCACATAACTACAACCTGCATGAACCCACTCTCTTTGACCCCAGGTACCCAATCTTTTTAAATAAATAAGACACTTGAAAACCCTATCTCATTTAATAGAGATTGACTTTTCCTCCCACCCACATCCATTCTGTCCATTCAGTTTCAGAGTGCCCAAATGACACCAAAGGATATTGTTGTCACCTGCCTAAGCACCAGTTAAATAAAGGGCAAGAACACATTACACTGCCACATATGCCTGACAATGTCACATGCCTGATATGCAGGAAGTCCGCAGACTGCACTTAGTAGCACTATCAGTACTGTCACCCTTGTTAATTCCTACTTCATAATGAAGCACTTATTGTTAGAATGTTGATGTTACATGACCTGTAAAATCAAACATTCACAGACTTGGATTTTACAGAAATATATCTAATAGAATATATAAAGGAAGCAACCCTACTTCCATATTTAAACTGCAGTTTAGCTTGTCTTTCAGTAATTTTTTCTAGTTTTTATTATGCAAGACATTTCTTCAGCACATGTTTGACACACTAGCATGTGAATAAAAATGTGTGATTGTGTTTCACTACATACTAAGTCTATGACTGCAGTCATACCTCTCAGTCTGTTATTGCAAGAAATCTGGGCAAAGTCCTACAAAATGGGGGAAATCCCCAAAAATAGGTACATAGTTTAAATATTGCTCTTATAAACTTAGAAAGTTGCTAGAGTAAAAAGGTTTGTTTTAACATAGATTTTCTGAAGGATTTAAAGTCTGAAACTCAAAATGTATGTCATTATGTAGTGACTTCAGTCCTCAGATCATTCCAGTGATTTGTCAGAAAACCACAAATTTTATGGGGAACACGCCAAAAATATGATCCAAAAATCTGGACATTCTGTGAAAATTTGGACAGATGAGAGGTATGCAGTAGATGTCCCTTTACTTCTAGGTTGAGTAATCTTAGAGTTAAGTATAAATAATTACAAGGATGTAGTGGCCAGAGCCTTCCACATCAGGTCAGAGGTGGGCTTAGCCCCTTACAAAAATGCTCAAAAACAACATTACCAATGTGAAATTAACCAATCAGAACAAAATAAGGGTCATGCTGCTAAATGCTAGGAGCTTAAACCAAAAACTGTACTCCTTGGAAGTACTTCTATCACTAGATGATGTAGATGTCTGTGCAGTCACAGAAACCTGGTTCAAGACGTCAAACAGTACCCCGGTCCTGCAAGGCTATAATGCCTTCAACATCTTTAGACCACAAAATGAATGAGTAAAAACCAAAGGAGGTGGTATTTCTATCTGTATTAGAGACAAATTCACTTCCCATCTAGTTAGATTCGACAACTCCATGGAGTTACTCCAGGCCCAGGTTATGGTGGGTAAGACGCCCATTCAAGTTATAGCCAGTTATTGATCCACCTCCATGGGTCATGATACCCACAAAGCCTACTTGACCAAACTAGAGACAATCTAAATTTTACCGAACACATTGGTTATGGGGGATTTCAATTATCCCGCCATCAACTGGGAAACCTACACTATCCCTAACTCGACAATGCAAAAGTTCCTAGACTTATTTAATTCAAATAGCCTGGAACAAATTGTCTGTACCCCAACAAGAGGAACAAACATTCTAGATCTGGTCCTCGCTAACATGTCAAACAGATGCACTGCTGCAACTGTCATACCCTCATTAGTTAAATCTGACCACAAATCAGTCACCTTCGAGCTGGCACTAACACCAAAACTCACAAAGGGTGAACGCAGACTAAAAAACTTCACCAAAGCAAACTATACCCTCTTAGGTGAAGGTATAAATGCATTCCAAGTCCCATCCAAGCTGGAAGTGGTAACTGTGCCAAAGCGTACACTAAACCCCTGTGCAACCATTTGCACAAGTGTATAAACTCATCTGTACCAGAAAGAATCAAAGCCAGAGACCAAGTAAAAACAAGCTGCCATGGTGGGCATCAGCATCAACAAGCTTTACAATAGATGCAACAAGTTGCTATCCAAGAAAACAAAGGTAAGACCCCAACAGTGGAAAAGCACCCTCCTCGGCCTCAACAGGCAAATAAGACGACTTGTCCAATCCTCCAAGGGCTCCTTTGAGATAAACTTAGCAAGTACAGCCAAGAATAATCATAAGGCCTTTTACAGCTATGTACGTAGCCTAAAGGATAGGACCCAAGCATGTGCAGGACTAGTGGCCAATGATATCACACACACTGACCCAACAGAGATAACAAACCTGCTAGCGGATAGGTTTGGTGAAAATTTCACTCCCTTGTCCCCTCCTAACATATCACAAACCTTCCCCCAAACCCCTACCCCTACCCCCATACATATGTAAAGAACAGGTCCTCAAAGCCTTGTCCAAGGCAAAAAACACAGCCTCTATGGGACCAGACAACAACCCAGGCTATCTTCTAAACAGGCTAAAACATGAATTAGCATCACCACAAAATACCTTTGTCAATCCTATCCTAACCACAGGTTTTGTTCCTGTAGAATGGAGAACAGCAACAGTTATTTCCCTTCACAAAGGTGGCCTAGCAACAGATCCAGGGAATTACAGACCCATAAGCCTGACCAGCCTTATCTGTAAGGCCATGGAACATATCATTATGGACCTCATAAATAAAGACATAGGTGACCTCCAAACTCTGTATCTTACCCAATTCAGCTTTGTCAAGGGCAGATCCTGCCTGTTAAATTTGGTGGATTTCTTTGAAAATGTGACCAAGGCCATTGATGAGGGCAAATCTGTGCACAAAACATACCTCGACTTGGCAAAGGCTTTCGATACAATCCCACATTCAAGCATAAACTTAGTAAACTGAATGTAAATCCCTTTGTTGTAAGGTGGGTTGCCAACTGGCTCACAAACCAGACACGCACACTATCAAAGTGGGTAACTCCACTTCAACCAACAGACCTGTTACCAGCGGGGTGCCACAGGGGTCAGTGCTGGACCCTCTACTGTTTGGTATATACTTCTCAGATGTTCTTATCAAAACTAAGGGGTTGTGGCTGACCAAGTCTGCAGATGATTTCAAACTAGGTGCAATCATTGAATCCCGAAATGATGTCGGTATACTCCAGGAAGGTCTCACACAGACCGGCAACTGGTATAGTAAACACAGACTCAAAATGAATGCAAAGAAATGCATCATCAATCTCTTCAGCACAATGTCCCTTCAAACTATCAAATCAAGAACAATACCCTAAGTACCCATAAAGTGGTAAGAGACCTGGAATCACAAGCTGACTGCAACCTTAACTTTGACCACCATGTGTCTACTGTAGTAAAGAAAGCCTTCTGCATAGCACACTTGATTTATAAAGGCATCACCTCAAGAGCAAAAGAGATTGTAATCCCGCTATACTCAGCACTTATCTGGCCCATAATTGAGTATAATTCCCTGTTCGGCATGTCCTGCACTAAGCACCTGCAGCAACTGGAGAGACCTCAGAGGTTTCTAACAAAGAAGAAGATGGGGCTCCAGCATGTGCCTTATACAAACCGACTAAAGTTCCTGTCACTATACTACATATTGTATAGACTCTTAGGGGAGACTTTTGCCTGGCCTACAGAGCAATCCAAGACCCAAACCTGAGGAACTTGCTGCATATCCATAAATCAGACGGGACTAGGGTTACCCATTCAAAGCACCTAAATATGGCCTGCGACTTAAATAAGATATGCTGCAGGAACAGATTTATCTCCCAGTGACTGATGCATCTTTGGAACAGGCTACCAATTCTTGTGAAACAGAGCACCTCTATGACACTGTTCAAGAGAAACCTGGATGAGTGAATGAGGCACTGTAAATTCTTGAAGCAAAACAAATACTCAGGCTTGGAAATGCTCTTAGCTTCTTAAAAGTTTAATAACAATACAGCTTTCGAGTTGCTGAGGTATAACACTCAATTAAGAGACTAATATATACTAAAAAGATGTAGTCACATGATGTAGTCAACCAATGACCTCACACAACTAATTAAAAGTATTAGTCATGTAGAATAACATATGTACTGTACCTTTAAGAAGTACATGCTATCTTCAGTGCTATTTTGTGAGTACAGCCAGATTGTGAACATCTATGCATGAGACAGCTAGTTTGTATATATGGTTATGTTTGTATATAATAAAGCTGCTTGAACAGAACCCACAATGTTAATCTACTTCATCCTGACTAGACGAGTGACATGGTGCCAGAAGTGGGATTCCAGAGACTGCTTTTCAGAGCCATGAGGTACAGAGTTAGCAGTGAAGGCAAGTTAAGTGAACCAAATGCAAAAAAGGGCCAGAAACGAACTAAAGGTAATGAAAACTTGCATGAATGATTTATTTTAGAAAAAAAGATAAAATGGAGCATTTCAAGAGCACAAAATGCATTACTAAGAAAAAGAATACCACAAAAACATTTATTAAGCAAACGAGAAGCATAAAAAGTTTATTAATTAAACAAAATATTTGAAATTAAAATATTTGGTAAAATGAACATCAAAAAAGCACAGAAAGGGTTTAGAATTACTTCAGAATTGCAAAATGAGCATGTTTAGAGTTAAAACGAGCACAAGAGAATATAATGGGCATGAAAAGCGATTAAATGAGCAAATCGAATATAACAAAGGGCAAAAAGGGCACACTGAGTATAAATAAAGCAAAGTGACTGCATGTTTTTTGGTGAATTACTGTGTATCTTAAAGTGTGTAAAAGTGCTTACAGTGTATTTATTGCTGTGCATTTATTCCAAAGAGTTTGTTGTGTGCAGAGTGCTACTATTTTATAAAGTGCAGTCAAATACAGCCATTTCGAAAAATTTCTTGTGCTGGGTGTGTCTATTCGCAGAGTGCCACCATTACATAGTGTTTCTTTCACTATACAGAGTTGTTTAGCAAATTACCGCCATTTTGGAAAAATTTCAGTGTGCTGTGTACTGTTTATTCGCAAACTGCAATTACTTCGAAATGTTTTTTTACTCTGAGCTTCTTCCGCCCAGTTCATTTGCACAGTGCAGTTATTTCAAAATGTTTCTTAAAATGATGATAAAAGCAATTTCAAGAGTACTGTGTTACAGTGCCTGGGAAAAGTATTTCATAAAGTTCAGTTGTACAGAGGCTTGTTGTACTATTGAGTGTAATTACAAGTACTGGCATAAATTTCAGGCACATGTGCGTGTGTGTATGTATGTGCATACTGGCAAAAGTCTTCACTAAGATGTATTAATATGGCAAAGATTTTTGTAAACCACTACCACTTGTATTTGATCAGAATATTGCAGATAATTGGAGAATATTTGAGCAAGAGTACAATATATTCATACAAGCAGCTTATTCTGATAAAGATGCATGCACCAAGGCATTCATTTTGCAAAATCTAGCAGGGTCAGAGGCCATTCATTTGTGTATGCACCAGTAGTATATGAAGGTGAAGTAGAAAATTGTCATACTATTGTGTAAGTTGTATCAATGGAAGATCCCTAGTGTTTGAAGTGAAAATTTAGAGAAATGTGCAACCTCTAGACCAATGTTACATTAGAGAGACATTTATTTTACACAAGAGATCAAAAGCAAGGAGAAAGTTTTGCAGCTTACATTACTGACCTGAGAAATAAAGCTAAAACGTGTATGTTTGGTGACTTGAAAGATGAGTTAATAAAGGACAGGCTTGTGTGTGTTATTAATAAAGCTGTTGTGAGAAATATTTTGCTTCGTGACAGTCATTTAACGCTGAGCAAAGCTATTGAGATTTGTTAAATTCATGAAGTTACAGAAAGGCACACAAATATGCTTGCAAGTGATAAGAGCATGGTTTTAGCAGGCTCCAGAGCAAATGTAGACATCATGCAACATGTGGCAGGCAGAAATAGGCCTAAGCATGTGGCAGCTGCAGCCCCTGTAGGTGTGGCAAGGAAAACCCGCAATCTTCCAGCATGTTCTAAGACTAGTTTAGCTAAAGGATCATGGTCTTTGCCATACAAGGGTGAATCAGCAAAACCCAAACCAAGTTTTATTGTTAACTGTCGCAATTGTGGTGGCAACCATGAATCTAAAAGAGAAAAGTGCTTAGCATTTGGTCAGCAATGCCATAAATGTAAGAAATCAAACCATTTTCAAAAATTCTGCAAATCAAGTAAGCCTCATAGTGTTATAAAGAAGAGTCATTTGAAAAAGCAAATTGATCAAGTTGAACTGCAACAGTCCACTTTCTATGTAGATGGTGTATCAGTGATTGGTGAAAAGACTGATGCAGTAGATTTATTGGCAAAAATTAAGTATTTTGTACTGTCCAGATCAATGATAAATCTACAGAGTTCAAAGTAGACACTGGTTCAAAGTGTAATGTTATGTCAGTAGACACATTTGCTAAGGTTAGAGCTGGTGAACAACTAAATGTGACCAGTTGTGCAAAACTTGTTGCTTATGGAGGTGAAGAAATTCAAACTAAAGGTTCAGTAGTGCTTTCATGTTATGTGGCCAATAACTGTTACAGTTTATTATTCTATGTGGTTCAAAGACCTGTGCAGTCAATATTGGGTCTCAGGGACAGTTTGAGAATGAATCTGCTTTCTTTTACTGAAAAAAAGTTCATCAAATAGGCACATGTCTCAGTTCCAGCTTCACTAAAACTATTTTTTCAGAGTATGCTGATGTTTTCGATAACAATTTGGGCAAAATTCCAGTTGTATATTCTATGAAGTTAGACCCAGAGATCAGTCCAGTAGTGAGACCTGCAAGAAACGTTCTGATATCTATGCAGCATAAAATCAAAGCTCATTTGGACAAAATGGTGCAACAAAGTGTAATTTGTCCAGTTACAGAACCTACCGAATGGATGTTGTGCATGGTAGCAGCTCACAATAAAGGCTCAGACAAAATCAGAATATGCATTAACCCAAGAGATTTGAACAAAGCATTGAAAAGACCACATCATCCCATGCATACAGTCAAAGAAGTCGCAGATCTAATACTAAATGCCACTGTTTTTTCTGTCTTGATGCAAAACGTTCATTTTGGCAAGTGATGCTTGATCACAAATCTTCATTACTGACTACATTCAGTACCCCATTTGGAAGATGCAGATTTCTTAGGATGCCATTTGGAATAAATTCTACAAGTGAAGTCTTTCAGAGTGCAATGGAACAATTTTTTCAGGTTATCCTTGTGCCATAATAGTAGGTGATTTGTTAGTCGGAGGCAATGGTGAAGCAGAGCATGACAGAAATCTTAAGAGAGATCCAGACAGAGCACGTGAAGTGAACTTAAAGCTTAACCCTCTAAAGTGCAAATTCAGACTACCAGAAGTTGCATATGTAGGTCACATACTTACTAGCATTGGCTTGAGACCAGATCCATCCAAACAAGCAGCCATTTTTGAGAAGCCAGCACCAGATAATGTACAAGCTCTACAACATTTACTTGGCATGGTCAACTATTTAGGCAAGTTTATACCAGACTTGAGTGAGTTGACATTGCCTTTGAGAGAGCTAAGATGTAAAAATGTTACATGGTCATGGTTAGAACATCACCAGAAAGCATTTGAAGACCTTAAGCAGAAAATTGCTATTCCACTCACATTAAGATACTATTTTGTCAACAAACAAGTAACTTTCCTGCAGTGCTTCAAAATTTGGTCTAGGAGCAGTTATTTTTCAAGAGGGTAGACCAGTAGTCTATGCATTTAGAACACTTACCCAAACTAAAATGCAATATTCTCAAATTGAGAAAGAACTTTTGACAGTAGTATTTGCATGTTCCAACACTTACCCAAACTAAAATGCAATATGCTCAAATTGATAAAGAAGTTTTGACAATAGTATTTGCATGTTCCAAGATATTCAGATTGAAACTGATCATCAACCTCTGGTTACTATTATAAAGAATCCTATGCATTCCACTCCCGCAAGATTGCAAAGAATGATGCATAAATTTCAAAGGTACAACTTCAAAATGGTCTATACAAAAGGCAAACTTCTTTATCTGGCTGATACCTTATCCAGATCACCCAGAAATTCAATGGAACAGCTTGACGCAGAAACGTTTGACTTCAATGTCATGGAAATGCATAATTTTTCT
The DNA here is from genome assembly GCF_019279795.1 of Protopterus annectens. Taxonomy (NCBI): domain Eukaryota; kingdom Metazoa; phylum Chordata; order Ceratodontiformes; family Protopteridae; genus Protopterus; species Protopterus annectens. The sequence goes on along the minus strand of NC_056746.1, from coordinate 1,502,487,963 downwards.
ACCACAACACTTGATGAGCTAAGAGATCATGCAAAGACTGATCCAATTTTGCAAAAGCTCAGCCACTACATCAATGTTGGATGGCCATCAAAGCAGCCTAGTGTACCACCTGAAGTGCAATCCTACTTTCCTTACAGAGATGAGATGTTGATGGAAGATGGCATTATTTTCAAAGGTCCTGAAATTGTTGTTCCTGCTTCCTTACAACAAGAATACATCCAGATTTTGCATCGTGGTCATCTATGTTCCGAATTTACCAAAAGAAGGGAGAGAGGAATAGTATTTTGGGCTTCTCTAGCAAAAGGCATTGATAGAGTACTTTCTTCTTGTTTGGTATGCAATAGTACTAAACCACATTTGCAAAAAGATCCACTTCAGCTAAGTCAAGTTCCTGAGCTACCTCGGTCAACTGTAGCCACTGACATTTTCGAGTGGAACAATCAACATTACTTAGTACTGGTAGACTCTTATTTGAACTGGCTTGAGATCTATTTACTAACTAACCTAATGTCCACTGCTGTTATTACCAAGCTGAAATGTCATTTCTCGCCCATGGAAATCCACAAAAGCTTATCTCTCACAATGGTACCAAATGACCAGTCAGTTATTTCAGAAATTTGCAAGAGATTGTAGTCCAGAGTATCCGCAGTCAAATGGACTAGCTGAACGTGTAGTACAGAGTGCAAAGCAATTACGTGAGAAGTCAAAGCATGATAATACCGATGTCTTTTTGAATTTACACAATCTTAGAAACATACCTCATGACAATATACTTGGCTTTCCTGCTCAGAGGCTTCTGTCTAGGCAAACCAGACAAAATTGCCTCTCAGTTCCAGTTTACTTGAGGTCTCAAGCTAAAAACAACAAAGCAATCAACGGACAATTATTTTGAAAGAGTTCTTTCCAGAAGTCCAGCTATGACAAGTGCAGCAGATTTCTTTGTCTGTTGGAAGAAGGAGAGACAGTGAGGATGGAAACGGTGAAAGGTTTTGACTGGATTGGTCAAGTAACAAAATTATGTGAAGAGCTGAGATCCTATCTTGTAAAATCTGAGGGTGTAGAGTACAGGAGGAATCACAGACATCTGCTTCCTGTATCAGAACTGTTATCACAGCAATGTTTCTATGGCATAGACTCTAAATCTCAGAGTGATTCAGACAGTGTTCCCATTCCAGAACATGTCTTGATTCCCACTACCATTTCTGATAATGTTCATAAAGATCCAAAGGTTGAACATTCGGTAGAGACAATCCCAGTTGCTAAATCCAACTTCAATTTATACGTCACACAATATGGTTGCATATCGGTGACTAGGATGTAGTTGTGTATATGTGTATATATATATATATATATATATATATATATATATATATATATATATATATATATAAAGTTTTGTATAATTGCATGATGAAAATTACTTTGTACCTATAGCATGTCAGTCAATGTTGTCAATGTCATTTCTCAAAGAGGGAGGATGCAGAATAACAGGTGTGTTATAACTTTAAGAAGCATTTCTAAGCCCTGAATGTGCATATATAAAATAGCAGGCATGTGTTATTTTCAGTGGTATTTTGTGAATATAGCCAGAGTGTGAACATCTATGCATGAGACAACTAGTTTGTTTATATGTTTATGTTTGTATATAATAAAGCTGCTTGAACAGAACTCACAATGTTCATCTACTTCATCCTGACTAGACAAGTGACAGTACTCATAAAAAATATTTCAATTGAGTCAGTAAAACCTTAAATGCATATTTTGTAAATACAATGATTAAAATAGAGTAAATGTATATCATTATTCATACAAAACCTTTATTCAAAAAATAAATAAATAAAAAGATTTAAAAAACACAAACAAACATCAAAAATGACTGCATTTTTTATTTCTTATACTGCATTTCTTTTTTAGCCAATATCTGCTTGATGCTTACTGATGTATTCAAACCTGGTCTGCCATCAGCTTGCAACCTTACTATCCATTCGTACTGTCTACATTCTAATAAATTATTAAGATCTCCACCTGTTTAATTTGTCTTTTCGGCTTTTCCCGGTTAGGGGTCGCCACAGTGGAACTCCGGTCCGCTAATGATTGGCATTCGCTTTTTATGGTGCCGAGTTGCCAGCCCGACGCCCATCCTTCAGCGAAGGCACATCCATTCACACATGTCTTTTGGAGGCCACTCAACCACGGGGAGAACATGCAGACTCCACACAGAAGGCACTCCAGCCAAGAATCGAACAGGAGAACTTCTTGCTGTGAGGCAACAATGCTACCGCTGTACCACCACGGCTATTAAAATCTCCACCTGTAACAGTCCTAATAACAGTGACTTATACCGGGGATAGTGCCACAGCCCTCCTGGACATGAGCAGTCATCACTAAATGCAATCTTGGGTATTGACTAGCATTTCTATGGTATTACATTGGGATGAAATGGCTAGGCTTAAAATGACCTCTAGGTGATAGCCTAGTAATTTCCTATGATCCTATGTCCTCTAGTTTGTGATTAATTGACAACTTAGTGTTTAATATGTTTTGTTGTTGAACACCTGCAGCAAACGTTTGCCATACAGCTGATTTATATGCAGACAAGTAATTCTCTTTCAAATCAGCAATGCAATAAATGTCCTGTGGCCCATGGCACTGTGCTTTTAACATTATAAATTTTGTGAGGACATGTAAGAATTAAAGCAGACAGACCTAGCCATGCTGCTTCCTTCCAGGAATTGCAACATAACATAAGGAGTTAAAGAGGAAATACATTTATACCTGCACTGTATCTAGAGTTTCCCAATGGTAATTTGAGTCTACCTAGTGGAGCATTTCAAGAAAGGACTCTAGATTTCCCATTGGTTTATCTACAAACAACTGCTATCACTGTCATGAAGCCATCTGTACTTTACAAGTAACAATATTTTCAGTATTTTTTGTTTAGTATTTTTTTCACGCCTTTGCTAAACTTAGATTTAAATACACATCAAAAAGTGTTTTCATATATGCTGCTAATAGATGCTAAGAGAGATGTTTCTGGTACATGCACAGGCATCTGCAAAGCAATTCCAAATCCTTTTATGGTGACAAAGAAATGACATGCCTCTAGAGGCCAGAATCAGTTTCTAGATGGACACAGAATTTCAGTTTCACCCAGAGGTGCCTTTCATGGACAGGAGTGCTGTCATTTTCTTTGAAGCTGGTTTAAATTTCAGCACGAGTCAACTTTAGCAGTATCGTTGTTCCTTTGTTAATTCAGAACTGGTTTTACATGATTTACTTTGTGCACATGGCTCTATCTTCTTTGGTAAAGGCAGTTTTTCTACTGAAACATACCTCACTCACATGTTTTGGGAAGAAAGACAGAGCATCTACAGTTTACTGCAGTGTTTTAGGGCTGTGAGGTGCAACCAAACTATGTCCTGCACTACTAGGTTTGATTCTGTCAGACTCCATTTGTGTTATGCTTGACTCTTAGCAAGTCAGTTATTCAGGCAGTGCTGGGTCACCCTGAAAAGAGGTATTTCTGCTTAATGGTTTTGTCTGATTTAAAAAAAAATTCAAAAGCTAGACAGATCATTTAATAACTACAGGAACCACCAATGGATGAAATGCTCTGTTGTTCTGTTTTTATACCGTCCACCCTCCCATTTCAAGGTAAATAATCCATGAGGCAGGTATTCTTTTTTGCTGGCCCCACTAAAATTTAGACAGTTACAGCAGATGTTACAAAGAAAATGAAAAGCATACTAGGATGAAATTCACCGCATGTGTTTATCTCTCACGAGCAGGTCTATACAGGACAGATTTCCTTTTTTATGTTATTTCATAACTTATGTGCCTTCCATTGCAACAAGTGAGTTGCATTTTTATTCACCTCACTTTGTAAATATTGATATGAAAATTATACACATTGTTCTGAGACTGTTCTCATAAACTTATTGATTCAATGTGAAAACAGTACACTTAGGCACACTTTAATGAAATGTGAACCTTTATGACTCCACATTTTTAAATTAAAACTTAGGTAGATGCTCAAAAGGTCTTGGAAAAATGATTTGCGTAAGCAGAAACCTCTTCTCGGAATTCCTTTGCATGTTATCAAGCTCAGGAATGAATAACTTGGCAGAGATTCAGTTGTCGACTCCGGGGAGCTGTGTGTGAAAGTATTCCCAGAGTACAGGCACTGCAGTGATTGCCACAGCTGTCATTTGCTGTATTTAAAGAGGGATCTCAAATTCCCAACACCACCGTCTCCTGAGTTCTCTGTCTTATTATTAATTAGGGAAATGACAAACAATTATAGCAAATTAGATGTGTCTAACATTCCCCATGTTTTGCAGAAGGTTTAACCAGTGGCATTCCAGAAAAGGAAGTGTATTTTGATATCTCTGTGATGTTGACTGTCTATCCAAGTTGTTCTCTTTTTATTTAAAAATAAATTGCAGAAGTGCTATTTATCATGTTACTTCACTGATCCTAGTCAACTTACCCAAGGATCTGGTTAATTTGTTTTGTTTGTGCCTTCTTGCGTTGTTTTTCTTAACAGAAGCAAATGCATGAAGGTTTTTGCTTTTCTGTTTGATAAATGCAGCATAAGCTGTTGATGCAATGTTAAGCCATGAATAGCTAAGTTATCCCATGTGGGTGTGTCCTCCTGAGCTCCAGGAAAAAGGCACTGTAGTGCCGATTATCTTGTATAGGATTTGGGAGCTAAATCCTGTCATCATTCTCTCAGATATAATAAAAGGAAGATGAACACTGGAACTTTGCTGACCTACAGAAGTGTGGATGTAGTATCTAAAAACATTCTTCAAATGGTGCAGTTTTGTTCTTATAGGGCATGCTAAGCAAAACATATGGAAAAGATGTGTGCAGAATATCTATCTATGTATTGCTCTCTGTATACACACACGCATTCACACATACATACAGCACATTTCTTTGTCTGGTTATATATATAAAAAAAGCAGTGGCATAGCTAAAGTTTGTGCTGCCCAGGGCTGTCTTTGAGTTTGTCGCCCCTCCCCCTCACAAAATCATGGTCAAATGAGCCCCCCCATACACAGCCCCCCCCCCCCCGCAGCCATTCCAGTGTCACATTACTTGGCTATTTCTCCCCATTTACCATAAACACTAATGTGCATACTGTTTTATACTTCTGCAATAATTATTTGGATCTAATTTAAAGCTTATTTTACATTTTACAGCACAAACAATAATAGACATCTGTTAAACAAAGCAATACAGTCTCACAATGAAAACAGACATAGCATTAAAACTTCTCTGCCCCTGAAACTCACAGTCATTGATACCTGCATTCAAAAAAATGCATCTGGCCAGTGACGGATAAAATTTACCTTTGGGCTGTTTTCAAATCATAGGCCCCTTACACACATATTTAAGACCATGCAAATATATGCGTTCATTGATTCACCTTCATAATTGTATTAAATCATATTCATTGTATGATACAGCATACTAGTTAAAGCGTGCTTTAAAGTTATTGTTTTGAACATTTTTCCTGTAAGCAACGGGACAAAATGTATGAACCAATAATGACAAAACTGCCCAATTCAGAACATTTCCATCATAAAAGTCTACTCAGACTTATGTCATTACAGTTCACCAATATCAGTAAATATGCACAATCTCTGCAGAAGTAAAAGTAATCTAAATAATTTCACATTAAAGAGATCTGTAACTAATAAAGAGATGGCTGATACCCAACAACTTTATTTTTCATTGTTTCATCTACAAATAAAGTGCCTGTTGCCCTTTAAGAATAAATTGCTTATGTTACATTAAAAAAATGATACACTGGTAATATTGCAATAGGGAATGTTTGGCAAACTGACAACAGGTTCATAGTTACTAGGTACCCCCTCCAAAGGAGGACATTATCAGGACTGCAACATCTACCTCCTTTAAAGTATAACACAGTACAGTATCAACAATCCATCTACATGCTGTGGGAGTAGAACCCACAGCCTTCTGCATTAAAATCAAGTATACTACCTGTTATGTTACTAGCAATGCTTTTAAATATTTTAGCACAATAGTGATTATTGTTTGCTGGGCAACCACGGTGGTGCAGCGGTTAGCGTTATCACCTCACAGCAAGAGGTTCCCTGGTTCGATCCTTGGCTGGGGTCCTTCTGTGTGAAGTCTGCATGTCCTCCCTGTGGTCACGTGTGTTTCTTTTGGGTGCTCCAGTTTCCTCCCACATCCCAAAGACATGCTGTAGGTGGATTGGAGACTCTAAATTGGCCGTAGGTGTGAGTGCATGTGTGTGTGCCTTCTGTGGAAGGTTGGGCACTGGGCTAGCAACACGAAACTATAAAAATTCCACTGCCAATCATGAGTGGACAGGTGATCTGCTGTGGCGACCCCTAACCAGGAAAAGCCGAAAGAAGCAGAAGAAGTGATTATTGTTTGCCAGAGAACAGCTGCATGCTGCAAACAGACTTGGCATAAGGAGCATTAAACTTCTCTTCCCCTGAAGATCTCAGCTCCTTATAAAATGCACTTGACACTCAACTATATCTCTCAACTTTGCAGCACAAGAAATCTGGAAAAAGCCAAAATTTATTGGGAGGGGGACAAATGCCCCAAAACCAGGGGCACATTATAAACACTGCTTGCATAATCTTAGAAAGTTGCTAAAATAAAATGCTTTGTCTTACCATGGGTTTACTGAAAGATAAGAAGATTGAAACTTAAATGGCTGTCATTATTTAGTGCCTACAGTCCTCACTTATTAGCCAGAAAAAACACAAATTTTAAACGTGTAATAAAAGTCTCATAGAATTTGAAATTAAGGAGAAAGAAACATTTTAAAAGAAATTATAAAACTCCTTGAATCACAAGTGGTGGGATGGGTAGAGAATTCAAGCTCTTGTTTCTTGTAGCTAAGGTACAGGGTTTGAGTCTGAGTAACACTAACCACCAGGTATCCCTAACTGGGGCATTTCACACACACAAGTGAAACAGCTAAATTTCCTAACAGCAGATGCAACTTATACACCCGTACCAAGTAAAGCATTTTAACTTCTGTCTATCAAACACTTACCTGGTATAAATAGGCAGCAGTGAATGTTAAATTTCGCAGGTGGAAGGTAAAAACAGTACATCTATGTGACAATGCATGCACAGATGTGACGTGACAGGTGTGTATGACTGGACTATTAACTGTTCATTCTTAAAGACAAACACCTTTAAACAAAAACAGTATTTTGCAGTCCCTTGGCAAGTAAAAGTGAAGTTAAAAAATAAAGAGCTGCTTGGGGCAGACCACCCCTCTTGCCCCCCCCAGCTATGCTCTCTCTCTATATATATATATATATATATATATAGATGTAGAATATGTAACAACTTACTGAATAGTAGCATTCTGAAAGTCATAATACTGAACTAAAAATCCTGAAATGTCAAAATGTTAAAACTTTCAATGTTGAACTCAAAATGCCTACTCATGTAGGGGTGTAAGTATCTTGATTTCAGAACTTTAACATTTTAACATTTCAGCATTTTGACATTTCTACATTATAAATACAGTAATATGACTTTCTGTTTACTGTTTCTTAGTATGTTGACATGGACCCTTTATCTATATCTGTAGCTATAGATATAGTTATAACTATCATCTATCTTTCTATATAAGAGTGTACTTACTGTTGGCAAACGTTAGTTTTACTGAACACACAATAAGTGCCTATAGAGTTCATCTAAAATGAGCTGCTCACACATTGCCAGCTTTTCTGCATGCAAGATTGTGGTACACTAGTATTAGGGGATTTGTCTTTTCCCCTTTCTACTGTGATCTTGGAGTTTGTGTATATAAGTTGCTGCTGGGTATGTGAAGGTGCAGAGCGGCTTTCCCCCTGTAAAAAGAAGTATATTTTGCTTCATATTAGTTTAGGTTAGTTAAGTTTTGGTAAGTCAACTTAGATGTTTTTACAACTGAGGATTTGCATTTTCGAGTATAGCAGTATGCAGTATATACTTGTCTATGTATATCTATCCGTACGTGTGTTTATATGTGTCTATATCTACTATATCCATCCATATCTATTATCTATAGCTACCAAATGTCAAACTTTCTCACCTTCAAAGCAATATTGTTACAGATTGTTTTTCTACAAGCACATCATGGTATCTCCTGCTAGGGGCATAGCTCCAGTTCATTCACCTTCATTCTGCTCGGGTTCACTTTGCTTCAATACCATACCTTCAAATCCCCACCCACAGCAGTTTATTCCAGGATTACTACATACTAAGCTCAGCTACTGTAAGATTTAACACCAAATCAGTAATAAAATGAATGAGGCTAAATTTCTGTCCCCATTCATCTATTACTCTAATGCTAAGTGATGATAACCATTCTAGCCCAGGATCAACACTAAGTGATACATTCCTTCCCCCAAATTTAACTCCCTCTTCTAACAGCTTTCAGAGCTATCCAGGATTAAAAATATATTCTGCAAACCTAAAACGTTTGTGTGACAAGCTCCCAGAAGTCCACACATTGACAGCCAGCAACTCTCCTGACATCACATCTTAGTTACCACCAAAACCTGGCTCAAATAAGAAATAAAAAATATGAAGAAATGCTACCACCAGGTTTAATGTAATCAGGCTAGAGATAAAATACAAAAAGGTTGGTAGAGTTGCTTAAATATACAAAAAATACATATGAAATCTAATTTTATGATACCATTCTATAGCACACTTTCAGAAGACAGAGCTACTAGTATTTATTTACTTGTTGACATTTGTAGACCAGGAAAGTCCGACTGGGTCAGGAACCCATTGTCAGCGGAGGCCCGGGGAGAAAAGTTCCACACAAAGTACAGACATTGTGACGATTAACAGTAGTGGGTACATATTACAGGCTATTACAGAAAATTACATTTTAACTTTACTACACTAATACATACAGTAACAGAGATAACACAGCTTAATAAGTAGATAGAGTGTTTGTATTTGTAAGAAGGAGAATTAAGTCATAGGTATAGTCTGTAGTTAGATTTGCAGGGTTTAGAGAGATTTGCAAGGTTTAAGTGCAGGATTACTGAGACAGAGGGAGTGTAATGGTTAAGGATATTAGTGTTGAGACAGAAGTGTTAAGAGGGTGGGTATAGGAGTACTAGTAGACAGTTTGAGATGTAGAATGTGGAAGAGCGGAGAAATAAGAAGAAACTGGGTAGTGAGTTTGGGTAAGAGAGTGGAGGATACTAGATGATGAGTTGGGGGAGAGAGTGAGAGATGTGGGGAGGTGAGGAGGTGGATGGAAGGAGGTAAACAGGTAGTATGAGCTATAGAGGTAAGAGATAAGCGCAGAGTATGTTAATTTTTAGGAGAGGAACAAGGACAGGTGTGAGTGTTTAGAAAGTGATGTTTTAGAGTGAGTTTGAAGGTCTTAAAGGAGTCTAAGATAGTAATATTTGAGAGCAGGGTATTCCATAGTTTTTTTTATTTTTTTTTATTTAACATTTGTTGACCGGGAAAGTCCGACTAGGTTCCACAGATCCTGTTTTCAGTGGAGGCCCGGGGAGAAATGCTCCAGAAGCATGTCTTTAGAATGTGGGAGGAAACCGGAGTACCCGGAGGAAACCCACGTGAACGCAGGGAGAACATGCAAACTCCGCACAGAAGGCACCCCAGCCGAGAATCGAACCAGAGAACCTCTTGCTGTGAGGCGACAGCATTAACCGCTGCACCACTGCGCCGCCTATATATGCAATAGCAAAGGAATAGAGGCTTTGACCAGCTCTTTTGTTAGGTTTATCTATGTCTAAAAGCTAAACTCTCACAATATAATTGCTATTGTAGGTCTTTATATAAGACCAAGAAACAATATTTCAACTCTAGAAGATAACCTGTATTGGCTCTCCACCAACATACAACAAGAAACAATAATCCATCACATAAATACTGAATGGATTACTCTGAATTTAAACTTCTCCTCAAATGACATACAGTTATATGGTTTCTCCCTGCTCATGAATACCCCAAGATACAATAATCATACAACGGAATGGAATTTTACATCCCAGCCTAAAATGGGGTTGTCACCTTTCCTTGTGGCCAAAACTGACTAAAGCCACACCCCTTGCAGCCGCCTAACCCTGCCCATGTCCTCCCCTCTCCCCATCCACTTTCCTTCCATTTCATGATGTCATAGTCCCACCAGGAAGTGAGGAATTTCCTGTTTTCCCGGTTTGCGATGCTATTATTTTTTACAGAAAAGCATAGTAAATTTTCCATTTTAACAAATTCTGATAGTCTGTTTTTTGAAACAGAATACCAGAGTATTACAGTATTTTCTAGACTAATGGACAATTGATTTGATTTCTGGATAGTCTAGAAAAAACAGATTTGTGGAGGTATGCACTGTCCTTACATGCAGGCATATAGAATTCTAATGTTCATGTGCAAAAGTGTTGTAAACCCTATGCAGTCCCTTTGCATGTTCTAGGAGATGACAGCAAGAGATGATAGCTGCTTTTAAGGCAACAGCAAGGTGGAAATTCAGTAATTCCTTTTGTTAAATGCTGGCATTGGTTGTAGAGCTGCTTATAATTGGCATTATGATTAAGGTGTTTACATTACATACACAAATTATAGGGTTTGATTCTCACTTTGGAAAACAAAGCTAAGCTGAAAAAGGCCCCATGGGGTCATTATCCTAGTAATCATCTATGAAATCATCATTCCCAATGCTCAGCTCCATTCTGTTATAATGTGCATATTATTTCTCTTAATTTTAAGAGTGGGTTTTGCATAATGATTAAGGCCTTCACCTTTATAAATGCAAAGTACAGGGTTTGATTCATATTTCAGATTATTGGTAAGTCTTAAATGGCCCTTCAGGGCAGGTAGCTTAGTACTAGGCTATGAACTATGAATCTGTGTGTCCTACCCTGTTGCCATATGAGTTGATGCTTAATAATAAGCCAGCATCATTTATCCAGTATGATTCAGGTTTTCATAGAATTTCTAAAATACCTATAATACTACAGTAGGGCCTCTGGTTACGTTTATAGCAATAGGATCCCTAAGTCTGGCAACACCCCTTTATATTTTTTATTGCCTGAGTCATTGTGCTAATAGCATTTGTGCTCTGGGATTGTTATGAAAAAAATATTTGTTTAACAGCAATTTTTTTAAACTTATGCATATTATCTAAATGCTCTTTTATTTTCCTTTTAGTACTCAATAATGGCTTCACTTGTTCTGTAAGATTCCCCTTTATATGGAATAATTTAACCTTTTATAATCTGTGTAAATAATCCCTATATCGTCTTTCCAATATCCCTTTCTGTCTCATTTTTACCATTCTTTTAAATTCCATTTTCATTTTATCCCACTCTTTAGCTATCTCTTCCAAAAAAAATTGTATTTTCCCTAACGACTCTTGAATAGTTTCCACTACCTATTCCTTAAATTCTTCTCTTTTTAACAAATAAGTAAGAAAGCACCAGTGACTCATTTTACTTGATTACTCTCATCTTTGTCATAGCTGTTATTGGCACATGATCTGAAATAGTTATTGGATGTGTTTTAAAGTTTTCAATTAAATTCCCATGCTCCTGTGAAATATGCATTCTTTCCAGTCTTACCCAGTTATTGTATCATAGAACCCTGAAACATAAGAACATACTAGGCAAACGATCTCAAGGACCATAAGATGCTTAGCCATATACAACTTTATACACACCAACTTAAAAGTTCTTTTTGCTCTTTTCAGGCACTTAATACTGCTCACCTCTTAAATCAAGCAGAATCATAGAGGAAACCCAGGATCAAATTTGCATCTATCCATCCTGTCATCAAGACCAGCCTTAAAGGCAACTAAAATTTGCTTGAATTGTAGTGGTAACTTATTCTATAGGATAAGAATAGGTTGAGCTAGGAATCTATCCCTCTAGTAAGTTTTGTTTATTTGTTGATATAGATTTAGGTTCTTAGTGTGGGTATTTCTAGAGCCACTGTTTTTTCGAAAAAAATAGGAGGTTAATAGGACTAGGTCTTTCAAAATGAGTCACGGGTCACCTGTCAGCAACGTGTAGGGTATTGAATAAAAGGAGAATTGTGCTAATCTATCAGAGTAGTTGAAGGATTTAAGACCTTTAACTTTTTTGGTTAACAATTTTTGTGGCCTTTCCAGTTGAGTGATTTGCTTGGATTTGTACATATGAAAAGGGGCATAATATGCAAATTCTATCTGGGTTCCTGCTAGCAGTTTCACAATGTCACTCTCAAATATTCTTATTTATTTCTTCAGAAATCTACCCTCCTTTGTTATGTTTTCCTTTCTAGGTTGCCTGATACACAGTGATTAAACTTCTGGCTTTATATCACCTGGACTAATGCAATGCTGTTTATCTAGGGTTTAGCAGATGGTGATCGGGCCCACTTGAGATGGGCACAAAAATCTGCAGCTAGGTTATTGACTGGTACACCTAGAATGTGCTATATCATTTCTGTACAATGTGGTCTGAATTGGCTGTCAGTTGCAGCCAGATATGATTTTAGGATCTTCAGTCTCACCTTCCCTGCCTTACTTGAAGTGGGTCTTGCTTATCTGAATGTGTTATTGCATACTTATGAGCAGTCTGGCATCTTAAGTCTTCAGATATCTGGCTGATGGCTGTTCTAAAGACTTACCCTGAAACTTGTGTTAAGGTTTAATTTCATTACTTTGGTATGGTTCCTTAGAATCAACTAGCTTCAGTGGTTTGGTCATGCTGGACTGAATCCTCTTTTAGAAGGTATGTACATTACCATCTTTTTAAGAAAGTATATTATGACTCTGAAAGTGGCCCTTATCTCTGCTTCAGGATTGTAAGGTTTTAAGTTAACAACTTCATTGAGATTTAGTCAGCTTTCTTGGCATAGAGGAATAGGTTCATAGGTTCATAGGCAAGTACTAGGCTAGATGCCCATGTGGGCCATTTTAAGCCTAGTCAATTTCTCCAAGGTGAGACTCAAACCCTGTACCCTGTGTCTGTGAGGTAAATACCTCAACAATTATGCTAACCTCTAACCTAATTTGAAAGTAATAGGCTAGCTACATCTGAGCACCATTGTAAGTCTAGCCAATTTCCATTGAAAGTGAGAATAAAGCTCTGTGCCTGGTGCATGAGGAAAACACCTCAACCATTATGCCAACACTTAAACATTGGCTATGGCTCTGTTGATGTGAGTAAGATCAAACTAAGAGCAGCCGTAATTCTTTAGATGAGGGGGAGCATTGTGATGTCCATCCTGGGAGGAGGCTTCCAGTGCACCAAGCTACCACTTGGTGGTAGCCATCATTAGGGAGAGTACAGGCACATACACTTGCAAGGGGGGCATTGTAGACACCCACAGTGATGCAGGTAGCTTGTCCATTCAGCAAGGATTGGGGTTAAGGATAGGCCATACAATGATTGCCATTGATGGGATGCTGGTATGCAGACAAAAAGCAGCTAAAAAAAAACTTTAGTGAGTTTTAACCATAAAGTTTGACACTATTTACTAAGCATATAACTTTATTTGGACAATGCAGTTACTGTCATTGTTATGTTGTAAGGAATCATAATACTTATAAATAAATATAAAAGGTCATTGGGGGTATCATAAAAATAACACCCATTGTTTCTCATACAGGCATCTTCTTAAGGATGTAGTTTGTATCTTTGGTCCTTGTGCTGTCCACTATGGCTTGATCTAAAACCATGCTGGGAGGTAGCCAGAAGCCCCTTTGCATCTAGGTGAGCAACCAGCTACCTGCATGCCATCACATTCATAGCACGAGGTCATATTCTGTTCTTGTTATAAACTGCCTGTATAGAATGACTTGAACCAGTGTGTGATTTGAAGACACAGATGAGCTGGAGTACAGAATACTTGGTAGAAGTCACCGAAGCATAGCACTTTACATCCTACACACATTTTAGCTGGTAAGTGCTTAGAATGAAGGGAAGACAGTAAGGTATACAATGGTGCAACACTTTGTCTTCCTCATGAGTATGGTGGTGATTATTTCCACCTGTCACTGTGGAGACCCAGCTTCAATTTTCCAATGGGAGTAAATAGCTTTTCGGAGCTTACACAGTGGTAAGAAAGGCTTTCTGCATTGCCCATCTCATAAGTAAAGTCATAGCATCCAAAAAACTAAGGAGGTTATAACTTCCCTGTACTCCTACCTCATCAGACCAATAATGTTCTTCACCAAATGCCTCCAGCAGCTGGAGAGACTTCAGAGACCCCTCACCAAGACAATTCAGGGCCTTCAACATATGATCTACATGGACAGACTGAAGGCCCTGTCACTGTACTCAGTATTGTATAGACTGGTTAGAAGTGACTTGTTGTAAATAAATAAATAAAATTAAATAAATAAAAGAAATAAAGACTTGTGCCTGGCTGACAGAGCAGTCTCAGACCCTGCCTTAATGGAAATGCTGCACATCCACATATCAAATGGGATAAGACTAACTCGCTCTAGGGACCTTAACCTAGCCTGTGCCATTAACAGGACATGTTGGAGAGACAGGTAATCAGAGTTCCTCAATGACCCCATTTAAGTGTAACTTTGACAACTGGATGGGAAACTGCAGATTTACCCTGGGGGTTTCACCTATGTCCCTCTTGGACAGGGGCAGCCAGTGCTAACCATAGATGTGCCTTGCAGACATAGATTGTACATCTTGATCTATAAGGGAACAAGTGTATATCATGGCTAGGCTTGTAAAGGCCCTAGGGCCAATAGTCTAGTAACATCCTATGATCCTGTGTTTGACCCAGTTGGACTTTCCTGGTAACCAAATGAAACTAAATAAATAAGTAAGCAAATACATAAGTAAGTAAGTAAGTAAATAAATAAATAAATGGTGATATGCTCTTAATCCAGTCTTGCTTCCCACTTTTCATTTGCAGTTCACATGGGCTTTGACCTGTTTGACTGATGTCACAAAGATGGGCTCTTCTGCCATAAGATGGGTCCTATTGTACCATATTGACTGGCAACAATGCAAAATTACCTGAAATAGTACTGACAACAGTACAGTATTGCTTAAGACATTGCCAGTTAACCACAATGTAACAGCAGCAATCCATAACAATGCAATATTACTTAAACATAATGTTCCTTTCGCGTCGGCACACAGATAAATGAGTCATTGTGGGTTCTGTTTAAGCAGCTTTATTCTATACAAACACATTACTGTAAAGCTTATTTGACTATGACTAAGTAACTTATATACAAACTAACTGTTATGATCATACATGCTTACACACTGCTACTTCTTCAAAATGGCACTAGGGATTGCACATGTCTGGAATATATATGTGCATGCACAGCCTCGCATGCTTCTGATCTACATCCTCCCTCTTTGAGAACAGATTATGCAATTTTTCATGAGATATTTAGCATGCAGAAATCATAAATAATCTAGAGACATGCATTATACAATACTAAGTGCACATGTATATACAATCAAGTCCGTGTTGCTGAGTATTTTACACATGGCTTAGAAACTCGTCCATATCATGTGACATAAAATTGAGAATCAGCCTTAGCAACTGCAACAGTCTCTGCAAAATGGTTGACCTGTGGAATGTCTGAATTACTCTTTGGAACAGAATAAGACTTTTGAGCACATACTGGCTTGGAAACAATGTCTGACTCAGTCTTTGATTTAGAATCTGCATCACAGAGACAATGTTGTGATTGCAAAGGTGATGATTCTGGTACAGGAAGAAGATGTTTATGATTTCTCCTAAACTCCACACCCTTGGAGCTTACCCAGTAGGATCTTGGCTCAGCATAGTTGCCTGTTTTCTGTCCTATTTGATCAAAACATTTTGTTGTCTGGATTCGTACAGTCTCTCCTTCCATCAATTAACAAAGTAATCTGCTCAGTCTGTCATAACTAGATTTCTGAATATTATGCTTCCTCAACAATTGAGCCTGGATGGTTTTATTGCTCTTAGAGTTAGGCTTCAACAAACTTGATGAAATAGGTAGTGTAGTTCTAGTTTGTCTGGAGAATCATCTTTGAGCAGGTGAGCCAAGAATATTGTCACAAGGTATGTTTTTGAGATAAGTAGATTCAAGAATACATTGGTATTGTCACACTTTGACTTTTCAAGTAATTGCTTTGCACTCTGTACTACACGTTCAGCTAGACCATTGGTTTGAGGATATTCATGATTACTAGTGACATATACAAAGTCACATCATCTTGCAAATTTCTGAAATAACTGGCTAGTAAATTGAGTAGCATTGTCAGAATAAAGTTTGTGAGGGCTACCATGAACTGAAAAATGACATTTAAGCTTAGTGATAACAGCTGTTGAGGGTTATTATGGTAGCAGATCAATCTCGAACAAGTTTGAGTAAGAGTCTACCAAAACCAAATAGTGTTGATTATTCCATTCAAAGATATCAGTTGCAACAGTAGACCGAGTTAGTTCAGGTACTGGATTTAGCTGAAAAGGCTCCTTTTGCAAATGTGCTCTGGTACTATTACATATCGAACAAGATTAGTGGATAATATACCTGGGTGACCACGATGCAAAATCTGAATATATTCATGCTATAAACAAGCAGGAACAACAATTTTAGGACCTTTGAAAATAATACAATCTTCCATCAACAATTCATCTCTGTAGGGAAAATATGATTCCACCTCAGGTGGTACACTAAATTGTTTTGACGGCCATCCAACATCGATGTAATGATTGAGCTTTTGTGAAATTGGATCCTCTCAACTCATCAAGTTTTGTGCTGGAAAAATTATGCACTGACATTACATCAAAGTCAAAATTTTCAGCATCAAACCGTTCTGAAGTATTTCTAGGCAATCTGGATAAAGTATCAGCCAGATAAAGCATTTTACCTTTAGTGTAGACCATTTTGAAATTGTACTTTTGCAATTTGAGCATCATTCTTTGTAATCTCGCCGGAGCAGAATGCATACATTTCTTTAGAATAGTCATTTCTTTAGGAGAGTCATTTTATTTTATTTTCCAAATGTTTTAAATTCATTCTTAGAAATAAATTTGATATAAGTAGAGTCATTAAAGATTTTAAACATTTTATAAGAAAAAAGAACTTGGAACTTTTGTTTAATGGGTATGGCTGAGAAACTTGTATAAAGGATGGTTTAACTAGGAGAATCACTTACAACCCCCCTTACACGCCCAACTTAAAAAAATTGAAGCTATTGCTGAGAAAGAATTAAGACAGTCAATAAAACAGAATAAAGTGTTTTTAAATTTAACAAAAGAAGATAGGGACTTGATCGAACACATTAGAAAAAACAAGACATTAAGAGTTATGAAACCTGATAAATGGGGTGGGACAATATTTATGGACAGCATTATATACGAAGGAAAAATTATGAAAATATTAGAAGATGATACAAAATGCACAAAGATATAAATCAATGATGATTTGTTGTTGGAGGGATTAATCAATTTAGATACTTATAAATTCTTACATAATGATAGACCCAGAGTCCCCTCCATATTTGGCATACAGAAGGTGCACAAGACTATAACTACCCCACCCCTTAGACCTATTGTGTCAGCAGAAAGCTCTGTTACAGCACCTCTAGCAAAATGTTTGGACATGAAGCTTAAAAAAACTTTCTATGACAGGTAGAAATATATTAAAGGATTCCTGGGACCTATTGAAGAATGTTAATTCTAATTTATATACAGATGGGATAATTTTCATTACTATAGATGTAGTAGATTTGTTTACATCTATACCACACAACCAGGGAATGGAATGGTTTGAAGAAGCTCTGGCAGGATATGGCAAATTAACGAATAACGAGTTCCGTACATGTCTAACTTTGATGGATCTGGTTTTAAAAAATTATTTTATTTACTATGAAGGTGAATTTTTTCAACAGCTTAGTGGTATAGCAATAGGGGTGAGTTGTGCTCCAACATATGTAAACATCATTCTTTCTTATTGGGAACAAAAATATATATTTTATTTCAGGATATGAGAAATGTTGGAGCTTACATAGACATTATTTGGATGACAAATGTTTACTTTGGACAGAGTGAGAGCAGAAATGTATAGATTTTTTAAATTATATGTCTAATACTAGTATGTTCTTGAAATTTACCTATAAAATTAGTTCTGATGCAATTAACTACCGGAATCTTACTATTCAAAAATTTAATGGTAAATTTAAATCAAAAGTCTTTAGGAAGGAGACCTTTTCTAATTCTTATTTATATTATACAAGTGTGCACCCTTTTTACCAAAAAAAAGGTTTAGTTAAGGGTCAGTTTGTAAGAGGTAGTAGAATGACCTCTGAAGATGAGGATTTTATATTGGAGTGTCAATTTTTGACTGACATGTTTAGAGCAAGAGGTTACCCTGCTGATTTGTTGTTAAAAATCCAAGGGGAGATAATGAAAGGTAGAAGGACTAGGTTTGCACCACTTTTAGGTAAGGGGATGCATGTTTTGATCAAAATGCTGCAGAACTTGGAGTAAATTATAATACTTTTGAGGGTGCTTTCGTTATTAATTATGATGGTGATGCAGGAGTAATTAGAAAGATAGTGGAGAAGGAATGGGAGAGGTTTGCTAGTATTTTGAACCTCAAAATTATTTAAAAAAAACCATTACAATTTATATATAGAAAGAGTTATAATATTAAGAATATTTTGGAAAATAAAAGATTGGAAAAAAAATGTCCACTAAACAAGGAAAGGTAGGCACATATAAATGTGGCTCTTGTCCACAATGCCCTTACTTGATGGACACAGTTAGTGGAAAGAGATAAATGTATTAGAAGTAAAAACTATGCTAATTGCAACACTAGTGGAGTAATTTACATAGCATTGTGTAAGAATTGATAGGCGTATTATATAGGTAAAATGGAAAGAAAACTTAGGGTAAGAATATATGAGGATAGATATGATTTAAAGAATAAGAATCCCAATAACACCTTATACAAACACACTGAGTTATGTGGAGGAACTGTTTTTAGTTTTTTTGTTTTAGAAGTGATACCCATGGACTTAAGAGATGCTATAGGAGACCAGAATAGAATACCGGGAATTGTATTGGCAGATATTTTTAAAGGCCAACAAATTCCCTGGTTTAAATGACATGGTGTCCTTGGTCCCAGTGCTTAAACTTAGGGCAGCCAAACTATAAGTTCTTACAGTTATTAATGCTTTTTATTGAATGGCAACCAGATGCGGTTAGTTTATAATGTTAGTAATTTATTGGAAAGGATTATATTTATTACATTAATGAATGAAGAAATTGATTATTAAACGTGTTTTAATTCTATTGTTTTTAACATACTGCATTGATTATAAAAAGAGTTTTAATTCTATTGTCGTTTTAAGAGATATGTTGCATGCATTGGTTCATGTATTTTAGTTCATTTTTAGCAAGGAACATTAAGATTCAACATATTTAATGAAGTGATTTTTAATAGGTTGGGAATGTTAATTTATTATTTGCTGGTTCTGGTTAATTAATTTCTTATATAAGGAGGATTGTGAGGAATGGTATGCTAGCATCTGATGAAGTTTTGTTTAAGACAAAAATGCGGTGGTCTATTAAGCGTTTGTGCTGTTATTTGTGTTGTTATTTTGTATTTTAGTGCTTGACATTCACTTATTAAAGATATATGTTTCACATAATTGTGTATTGTTCCTCCAGGGTGCCTTTTTTGGATTATTCTTTAGAATAGTTACTAGAGGCTGATGATCATTTTCAATTTAAATAGCTCGACCATAAATATAATCATGAAACCTGGAACTTGCAAAAACTATTGCTAGAAGTTCTTTCTCAATCTGAGCATAATGCATCTCAGTTTGAGTAAGTGTCCCAGATGCATAGGTTACTGGTCTTCCCTCTTGTAGAATAACTGCACCAAGACCAAAATTAGAAGCATCAAAGGATAAGACAACTGGTTTATTCATATCATAGTACCTTAATGGGGGTGGGGGTTGCAATTTTCTGCTTATCTTCATCAATCGCCTTCTGATGATGTTGTAACCATGACCATACAATATTTTTTCATGTTAGCTCTCTTAACAGTGCTGTCAACTCAATGAAATATGGTATAAACTTGCCCAAATAGTTGACCATGCCCAGAAAACGTTGGAAACTCTGCACATTATCTGGTGCTGACATCTCTAAAATAGCTGTTTGTTTGGTTGGGTCAGGTTTTAAGCCTGCACTTGTAAACAAATGTCCTATATAGGTTACTTCTGGAAGTCTGAATTTGCACTTCAGAGGACTGAGCTTCAAATTTTCTTCACGTGCTCTGTCTAGAACTTTTTTGAGGTTTCTGTCATGCTCAGTTTTGTCATTGCCTCCTACTAGCAGATTGTCTACTATTATGGCACAAGGATAACCTTATTTGTTCCATTGCATGCTGAAAGATTTCACTTGCAGAATTTATTCCAAATGGCATCTTTAGAAATCTGCATCTGCCAAACGGGGTACTAAAAGTAGTTAGAAATGAGGATTTGTGATCAAGCATCACTTGCCAAAATGAACTCTTTGCATCCAAAACAGAAAATACAGTGGCATTTGGTATTAGAGCTGCGACTTCCTCAACTGTGCTCATTGGATGATATGGATTCTTTAATGCTTTGTTCAAATCTCCAGGGTCAATGCATAGTCAGATTTCATCTGAGCCTTTCTTGTGAGCAGCTACCATGGATGACACCCATTCAGTTGGTTCTGTGACTGGACAAATCACACCTTGCTGCACAATCTTATCTAATTGAGCTTTGACTTTATCTTGCATAGCTATTGGAACTCTTCTTGCTGGTCTGACCACTGGAGTGACTTCTGGGTCTAACTTCATGGAATACACAACTGGAAGCTTGCCCAACTTGTCAGCGAAAACATGTGCATACTCTGAGAAAATGGCTTCTGCAAAACTTGAACTTGGAACTGCACTCACATGATCAACATCTTTAACAAAAGAAAGCAGATTCATTCTCAAGCTATCTTTGAGACCTAGTAAAGATTGCACTGGTTGTCTGACTACATAGAATAATAAGTTGCAACAGTTCTCAGCCAAATAACAGGGAAGTATTACTGAACCATTTGTTTGAATTTCTTGCACTGCTGCTTACATCGTGTTGTTTGTTAGTTCTCACTTTTGCAAATGTATCTGCTGATATAACATTGCACTTTGATCCAGTGTCTACTTTGAGCTCTGTGGATTTCCCATTGATCTGAACAGTGCAAAACACTATACTCCTTGTCAATAAGTTTACTGAGTCAATTCTTTCTTGCAGTACTGATACACCATCTACGTAGAAAGCTGATTGTTTTGACTCTACTTGATCGACTTGTTTTCTTGCATGACCTTTCCTTACAACTGTGTGAGACTTACTTGATTTGCAAAACTTTTGAAAGTGGTTCCATTTCTTACACTTATGACACTGCTGACCATATGCTAAACATTTCTCTCTTTTAGACTCATGGCTTTCACCACAGTTTCCACAGTTAACAATAAAGCTAGACTTGGGCTTTGCTGACTCAGGCTTGCATGGTACTGAGATGGTGGTGGAGCTTGCACTTAGGTTCATAGGTTCATAGGTGTGTACTAGGCTAATGCTTCTGGGGCATATGTAAGCCGAGCCAGTAACAATCCCTGGTATCATGTCAACAGACATTAGTTCCCATTGCCCCTATCGAGCAGGGCAGCTGAGGTGATCCCCAGGGTGAACTTTCTATTTCCCATTCACTCGTCACGATTTCTTTTGAAGAGGGCCAGCGAGGTGCTCCACTTGACATGGATGGGCAGTCTGTTCCAGACCATGGGCAGTCTCAGGGTTAGGAACCTATCCCTCCAGCATGTTTTATTTTGTGTGGTAGTGAGGTTGAGGTCCCTTTTGGGTTTGGATTCTTTTTAGATGTAGCATGTCTAGCAGCTCTGGGTCAGGAATGGCTTTGTAGGTTAAGCAGAGATCATCTGTAAGGAGGTGATATGAGACTGAGTATAGCTGGAGTTTTTTGAGTCTGTTAGTATAGGGTAAGTGGGGCATTGTATTCCATAATAGGTCTAATAAGCAATGAGTAGAGAGGGATGATGACCTCTTTCTTCCTAGATGAGAAACCCTTTGTGATGAGATGTGCCACATAGAAGGCTTTTCTAACCACAGTGGCAATGTGGTTTTCAAAGGAGAGGTTGCTATCAACCTGTGTACCCAGGTCTCTTATTACACCTTCTGAGTTTAGTGGAACATTGTTTATGTGGTAGTTCATGGGCACAGAGTTTTTCCCAAAGGGAATAACGATGCATTTTTTGGCATTTAGTTTAAGGCCGTGGTTCTGACACCAGTCATTGGTCTCAGTGAGGCCCCTTTGTAGGATGTCTATGTCAGCTGGGGATTCTATAATGGCAACCAGTTTGCAATCATCTGCAAACTTGGTCAGCCAGAGTCCTTTTGTGTTGGCTTGAACTTCTGAGAAGTAGATGCTGAACAGAAGGGGACTCAGGACAGATCCCTGTGGGACACCACTCGTGACTGGTTGGTAGTCGGATTTGGAGTCTGCAACCTTCACAGTGTGAGTTCTGTCTGTGAGCCAGTTAGCAATCCATCTTGTGACATAGGGGTTTATGCCTGGTTTAGTGAGTCTATCAATGATTCCTGAGTGGAGAATGGTATCAAAGGCCTTGGCAAGATCAAGATAGACTTTGTATACCCCCTTGCCCTCATCCACAGCTCTGGTGACGGACTCAAAGAAATCAACCAGACTGAGAAAGCATGATCTACCCTTCACAAATCTGAACTGCGTGGGGTCCAGAGTTTGGAGATTCTCTATGTCCCTATTTATAAGGTCACCAATGATACACTCCATAGCCTTGCATATAAGACTAGTCAGGCTAATGGTGTGGTAGTTCCCGGGGTCTGTAGTCGCTCCCCCTTTGTGTAGTGAGATTACCGTGGCTATTCACCATTCGGTGGGTACAAAGCATGAAGTGAGTCTGTGAATGAACAGAACACACAGGTGTGGTGCCAGTTCATTTTGTAGCTCATGTAGGATGCAGCCAGGGATATTATCAGGTCCCATGGAAGCTGTGTTCTTGGCTTTAGATAGTGCAGTTTTAACCTGTGCAGCAGTAATATTAGGAACTTGACACTCCCCCGAACTTTCTGGACAACTCAGAACCTTCTTTGGAATTCCTGTGGTTGCTCTTTGCTAGGCCTGTTTCTGCTTGCCATGTGTTGCGTACTGTCTACGTTTGCTCTGGACCTTACTGAAATCATGCTTTTGTCACTTGTAAACATGTTCGTGTGTCTTTCTGTCACCTCATGGATCTGACAAATCTCTATTGCTTTGCTTAATCTCAAATCACTGTCATGAAGCAAAATCTTCCTCACTGCAGCACTATTAATACCACATACAAGCCTGTCCTTTATCAGGTCATTTTCAAGTCACCAAACAGACACGTTTTAGCCTTATTCCTCAAGTCAGTTATATAAGCTGCAAATGATTCTCCTGGCTTCTGATTTCTTGGGTAGAACAAATGCCTCTCTAATGTAATGTTCATCTGGGGGTAGCACATTTCTCTGAACTTACGCTTCAAACGTCTGGGTCTTCTCTGGATTCAGCTTGTACAACAATATGGCAGTCTGCAGCTTCACCTTCATACAATGCTGGTGGATATACAAATGATCACTCTCCTTCTATATAGATTATAGGTTCATAGATTAGTACTAGGCTAACTGCCCTTGCGAGCCATTTTTAGCCTAGCCAGTTATCCCTTGTGAGACCCAAACCCTGCACCTTGTGTTTATAAGGCAAACACCTTAATCATTAGGCCACCCTCCCAACTATAGCCTCAGATTCTGCTAGATTTAGCAAAACAAATGTCCTTGTGCATGCATCTCTATCTGCATAAACTGCTTGTATAAAAATATCATACTCCTGTTCAAATATTCTCCAGTTCTCTGCAGTATTCTGGTCAAATACAAGTGGTTGTGGTTTTCGAAATTTGTCTACCATATTAACACATATCAGTGAAAGGTCTTGCAAATACATACAAATAAACACACACAGATATTTATACATGGATGAGTAATTAGCATGAACACTCAGTTTGGCTAATGCTCTTCTGCTTTATATCTGCACTTTCTTTCTTTGTGCTTATCGGTATTGTGGGAATGAATAACCACGTAGTGCTTTCAATTAACCGGACTTTGTGAAATAAGCCTCTCAGGCTTCTCGATGCTTTATTGCACTTGGCAAAATACTTTTTTAAATTTCTTATTGCTTCAGTGTGCCATACAAAACAGCTTTTTAAGTTTCTCGATGCTTTATTGTACTTTGTGAAATAACTTTTTAACTTTCTCAGTGCTTTACAAAACTTAGCTGAATAGTTTTTCAACTTATTTACTGCTTTACGGAGCTTAAAAGGAATACTTTCTCAGACTTTGCAATACTTTTATGAAATTTTTGATAAGTAAAGGTGGAAATGCTAAAATGATTGGTTTTCGGAATTGGTAAGGGCAAAAATGTGAAAGCAGTCACTTGGAAACTTATCAATAAAGGCAGGCATGGAACAGTCATGCATTATCACTTATTAAAGTCTCCTCTTTAAGTAACATTCAGGAACTTTGCAATACAACTGAGCAATTCACGTGCACTGTAATATTCTTGTAATCTTTTGTAAGAAACACTTTCTTTAATACAGGAACCTTATTAAGCAATTGCACAATGCGAATAATCAGATTTTGGTTGCCCAAATTCAATGTCTTTTGAGGTATGAGCACACTGTAAATGACTGGGTACAATACATTGAAATGTTCCCAAAATGGCAGCACCTTGTCAGGCAACTCTTTACAGTACAAGAAGCACTCTGTAATGGCGGCACTTTGCTAACAGCCACACCCAGCACAAGAAATTTTCTTTAATCAACCATGCTACAACTGAATTACACGAGATAGCTGCAGTTTACATACAGTGAACTCTGTGAAATACATGCACAGTAATAAGCACACACTGTAAGCACTTTTACACACACTGAGATACTTTGAATGACTTTAGTTACTTTTTGATACCAAACGAAGTCGTAGTTGTGCACAAACACAGCACTTTGCCCAACATAGCAGTCGCCTTGCTTTATTTTATCTACTGTGCCCCTTTTCTTTTCTTATTATTATTCTTCTTTGCACTCATTTAAGCCCTTTTCCTTTTGTTTTTTATGCCCAGCGTATTTTCTTTTGTGCTCGTTTTACTCTAGGCATGCCCAATTATGCCTTAAACACACCCTTTATGCCTTAAACATGCTTGTTTTTTACTTTAACATGCTCGTTTTATCTTAAACATGCTTGTTTTGTACTTTAAACACATTTGCTTTATCAAGTATTTTTATCTTAAACATTTTTTTTAAACAAACCTTTTGAGCTTTCCACTTGCCTGATAATGCGGTTTCTGCCTTTGTAATGCCTTTTCTTGCCTCGCTGCATCAAGTAAATAATTCTTGTTGCTTTTCATTACCTTTGATTGCTTATGGTTATGTTCGCACTGTTTTCTATTGTTTTTACCTTCGCTGTTACCTTTACATCTCATGGCTCCAAATGTTTTGTTCTTTTCCATCCCGGTTCTGATGCTTTTGTGTTGGAACATGAATAAATAAGTCTTTGTGGGTTCTTCTTAAGCAGCTTTATTCTATACAAACACATTACTATAAAGCTTGTTTGACTATGACTAAGTAACTTATGTACAAACTAACTGTTGTGATCATACATGCTTAAACACTGACTGCTTCTTCAAAATGGCACTAGGGATTGTACGTCTGGAATATATATGTGCACGCACAGCCTCTAATGCTTCCTTAAAGTCATAGCGCACACATGCTACACTCTGATATACACATAACACAACATTCAACAAAGTGTAAATTTCAAAGGCCCACCTACAGATGAAGTACAGTCAATAAGTTAATAAGATGAAAAAGGACACAATTTCCACTGTACATAAAACAATTTATTTTTATTTGTTTACAAATACTATCTGCAATAGTGAAATCAATCACAATATATCAATTATTCTGCAAAAGAAAAGGCAGTAAGATTTATATTATCTAGGGCATGGCTGCAGAGGTTGCCTTAACTGCTGTCAAATTAATTTTGGTGGTGGTTACTTGGCAGGATTAACATCGCTTTGTGCTCTGTACTCAGTGCAGCATCATGCCTAAGTTAACAATCCTCCATATATTTAAAGTAGGGATTTCCTCTGATTTCCCTTTTGAACTTTCTCTCAGTAATACTTCTCCCATTTTGAAACTCACTGCTGCTATTTTTGTTGGCTACCTTATTTTCATCCCTACAGCAAGACCCATTTTAGCAGTGCTTAGGGTATTTAACAAAAGTTTGTTAATCACCTTTGTGACTTCCAAAAGATGTTTAATAAGCTTGTCTTTTTCATGTTATTGGAGTGAGATTATGATGTTCTATGTACTACATAAATATAAGGAACAAGAAAACACATGTAGAATCTAAACAGATACATAAAAACTGAACACACACCCACAAAAAAGAGTTACAGCACCAAGAGTCACTTTTAAACATCTTTAATAAAGAATTGCACATATCAAAAATGCAAAAGCAAATCAAGTTTCACTAACATGCTTTCACCAGTGCGTAATTAACCTCTCAATGAATAACCTCATTTTATAACATTTGTGCTCCAACCTCAAAAACTTAGAAATGCATATAGTGATAATTTAACATTTTCTACTTTCCATATCAGTATCTGTGCAATCATAAAATCTAAATAATCCTATTTCAGTAATACAAAATACAAAACAATGTTTAATTTAAAATTTCCCACATAAAATGCTCTAGAGTTACAAGTGGATAAATAAATCACCTACTCCACATTATAAGAGATCAGTTCTCTGATCTAGTATGTTTTCTTAGTACTGAAAGATTGAAAGGAGTTTAATTGATAGGGGCAAATCATTTGTTAGTCATAAATCTGGGATGTTTAAATGTGGCCATTGTAGTTTTTGTCGATTTATTTCAGAGGGACTGTACATTTGTTTACCTCATCTGAAAAGTACCTTCAATGTGCTTGGTTATTCAACCTGTAAAACTAAGAGAGTAGTTTATATCGGGTTATGTGGTGGATATGAAGCATTCTACATAGGGATGACTACACGCTCCTTGATGTAACGCGTGAGAGAACACCTCTACAACATTAAGAATAAAGATGTAAACAACGCCCTTTACCAACATTCTGAGGAGTGTAATAAATATAAAAAAAAATTATTTTCCATATTGGAAGTGGTTAATTCTGACCCCATAGGGGGGACTATAAGACCTATTTGGAACAAAGAGAAATGTCATGGCAGATAAAGTTGGAGGCTGATAAAAAAACAACCTGGCTTAAATTATGCCATTAACATTAAATGTTTCCTAAAACATAGAAAACTAACAGTTAGGAAATTATGAATGAATTGGTTCATATATACATATTTTTAGAAGTTTTTTAACATATATATACTTTTTACTGTGGTATTCTTCTTCTTCTTTTGGCTTTTTCCTGGTTAGGGGTCGACACAGCGGATCACCTGTCCGCTCATGATTGGGAGTGGTGTTTATGCAGTGTCAAGTTGCCAGCCAGGTGCCCAACATTCCACAGAAGGCACAATTATTTCAATGAAATGTTTTACATGTTAATTGTGCATGTCTTTTTAATTTTAAGAGTTTTCTAATTGATATCAACTTTTCATTGGTTAATTGTTTTTCATTAGTAGTTTGAAATATATTTAAGCAACTTTTTGAGTAGTTTTATTGTTTTTCTGAAGAAGTCTTGCTGAGACGAAAGCATTGAATAAAGTTTTTTGCATGCTAAAGTTGTTCACTTTTCAGTCTTCATTGACCATCAGTACCATTGCTTCCAGTTTTCTTTAGAATTTACCATTTACAAATATAAATATACATTTCAGACATAGTTTCTTTGTTTATTGTTTATAATAGATTGTTCTTTAGCTCAAATACGGTATGAAGTAACAGGAGAAACTTTACACCATTTAAAACAACAACTCTCCCTTCAAGTAGTTGTCATTCTCAGGATTAAGATAAATAATGCTAATAAGAGTGGAGCAGACTTTTAATAAGAAAACAGATTTGGAGAGTTGACTTGGAGGCATTGTATTCACTGGCTTAAATGAAAATTTGGTAGTTTTTGATATAACAATGTATTTAAATATTATTGGCTTTATGAAATTTAAATGGTAGGTAAAATATTTAAATTGGTTAGCTGAATATAGTGCTGGTGCTTGTCTTTACTGGGAGCCTGTAAATTGGAACAATTAGTTGTGTTGTCCAATGTAGCTGCAAACCCTAGGCCTATGACTTCTATGAAGAAACTAACTGGGGGGGGGGGGGGTAGAATCTAAGTGGTGATTTTTGAATGCCCATCTGTTATGACAAGCATTGAAATTTTACTTGGACATGGAAGTAACTGACTACATGGTGTATGAAAACTTGAAACTTTTGTCTAGGACTGGATAACACCATAAAATGCTAGCAATAACAGTGCATCACTGGATTTTTATTGTTGATAAACCAGTAAGAGCACAGGTGCATGATCTAAAGCATATTTTAAAGCTATGGTTAGTACCCATTAGCAAGAATAAATTGAAAATGCTAGAAATCTTGGCAGCAGACAGCTTTAAAACAACCTTTCCCATTAATATAAGAAAATGTGTATTGTAAAGTGATGGCAAGAACTCTGATAAGCTAGTAGGTTTAATGGAATAATTATTAGTTAATCACAAAATGTTAAAAACTGAAGTGTCTGCTTCTAAATCTAAAACTGCACCAAGAAATGTGCCCTCTTCTGCGAGACAAAAAGCAGTGTGTAACCTTATCATTTGTTTTAAATGTGGAGGAGAGGTCACACTGCTAAATTCTGCTTTACTAACATTGAAGAAAATGTTATTGATAGAAATGTGAAGACCAAAATGCTTTTTGGCTTTCCACAACTGAACATCAGTTGCTTTGAAGTGTCTTTCCTTATTCACTAAGTCTGCTCAATCTGACTAGTTTCTCTTGGGATTGCTCTGATCTATGTTTCCTGCCAGTGAAGAAATAAGGGCACCCTGAGGCAGCATCATACTGCAACTACAGAGTTTTTGTTGTATATTTGCCTGGGTTCCCATCCCACATGCACACTCATTCATATCTCAGGGAAGGACATGCAATTTGTGTGCTGGCATATCATCTCACTGATGCAATAACTCAACCACTGACCCCCCCACTTTGAAAATAATGCCCTCACGTGTCTATAGCCTCTACCATGGATCAGTTATGAGGTGCTGCCCTCCCTCCCTCCAGGATAGGCGTACATACCTTCCCTGCCTGAAGTTGTTCCTATGTAAAGTGATAAAACAACATCTAAAGTAAATGAACCAGCACTATGTCATTGTGTCTCAATCAAGCTAATGAAGTCTACTACTTTGTTAGAAGGTTAGATCTCCACTAGTTTCTGGAAGCATCATTATCCTTGTCAAGCATCTCTTGGGATATAAGCATATGAGTAGTAATGACCAAAAAGTGAAGGTAATATGCATTCATGGTGATATAAATTAATACCTCCTTATACATGCAGAAATTCAAATGGATATAATCTAACATTTAACTCATAATATAATATGAAGAAAATATTTCCTTATTTTAAGCAGTTATGGAAAATATGGGGACTAGAATCTATAGATGCAGTGTGGCAGGCTGATACAATTAACATGAAAGAGGTAGAGCTCAATACACTCTTTCAGTCTAAGAACGGGGGGGGGGGGCGGGGGGTCAATGACACTCACTGAGATATCCAAAACCAAAGCCAGAAAAAGGGCACTGGCACAGAAATTAGAAAAAGGGGGCTAGAATTTGGTTGTGATTAAACAGTAAAAAAGACTTCTGTTGCTACATGGTGAATCTGAATGGGATCAGACAATGTATCAGAATTCATATAACTTTTCAAAAGTGCAGACAATGAGTGATGTGATCTCTAAGGGGCACTTAGTATTTTCATGGTGAATCACACATGGTTATAAGAAGGCATGTCCATACAGAATCATATACATTTTAGGTAGAGAGAAAAAAAGATAATGGTAAAATAAAGATTTCCATGGCTGGTTATGAGCCATATTTGGGGAGAGACGTTATCACCTTATACCTTTTCTTCCCTCAGGAGCAAGTGTCTTATCTGATAATACTTTAAGAAAATCTGAAGGCCATCACAAATTGGAAAAGAAATAATCATCCTTTGAACAACCCACATAAGACCAAAGCAGTTACTATTCATGTTACCTTGAGAGACATTAGCCTTGCATA